>NW_027223327.1:7571787-7822398 GCF_030449975.1 Polyergus mexicanus | reverse complement strand
GAAGATTTGGGGTAGCAGCGAATATGATGAGGAAGAAGATGAAGAAGACGATGATAGACCAAGAAAAAAGAAGAAGAAAGATAGATTTGGTGGTTTTATTATAGATGAAGCTGAAGTGGATGATGAAGTCGAGGATGATGATGACTGGGAGGAAGGTGCCCAAGAAATTGGTATTGTAGGAAATGAAGTGGATGAATTGGGACCAACTGCACGTGAGATTGAAGGACGACGTAGGGGTACAAATCTATGGGAGTAAGTAGTAAAATTTTGTGAAGAAGGATATTATACAACTTATTTAATTTTTATTTAAATAAAAGGAATTGAATCTTTAATAAATATATTTTTTTATTAGTTCACAGAAAGAAGATGAAATTGAGGAGTATCTTAGAAAAAAGTATGCTGATGAATCGATTGCTGCTCGTCATTTTGGCGATGGTGGTGAAGAAATGAGTGATGAGATTACTCAGCAAACTCTGTTGCCCGGTGTAAAAGATCCTAATTTGTGGATGGTGAAATGTCGTATAGGAGAAGAAAAATCTACTGTGCTCTTATTAATGCGAAAATTTATCACATATCAATTTTCGGGTAAGATATAAATTTTTAAGAAATTGTATCTCTTTTATTCTCATTATATACCTTTATAAATATTTCTTTATTTCTTAAAATTTTAGGTGAACCTCTCCAGATAAAATCCGTTGTAGCCCCCGAAGGTGTTAAGGGTTACATTTATATAGAAGCTTACAAGCAGCCTCATGTAAAAGCTGCTATCGAAAATGTTGGAAACCTCAGAATGGGTATATGGAAGCAGCAAATGGTACCGATTAAAGAGATGACAGATGTGCTGCGAGTAGTTAAAGAGCAGACTGGTTTAAAAGCTAAACAATGGGTCCGTTTGAAACGAGGCATTTATAAAGACGACATAGCTCAGGTCGATTATGTCGACTTAGCACAAAACCAGGTTCATCTAAAATTATTGCCAAGAATAGATTACACTAGACCACGCGGTGCATTGAGAACAGCACAGAGCGAATCCGAAGCATTGAAACGTAAGAAGAAAAGAAGACCACCAGCAAAACCATTTGATCCTGAAGCAATCCGTGCTATTGGCGGAGAGGTTACTAGCGATGGAGATTTTCTAATTTTTGAAGGAAATAGATACAGTCGTAAAGGGTTTGTTTCATTCTGCTGTTGTATTCTATAATGTTTTTTTTATTTTTATGTGTATGGTTTCTTATTGTGATTAATTATTTTGTACAGCTTTCTTTATAAGAATTTCACCACAAGTGCTATTATCGCAGAAGGTGTTAAACCTACACTTTCCGAATTAGAGAGATTTGAAGAAGCTCCAGAAGGTGTTGAGATAGATTTAAGTGGCGCACCAGGAACTGGAGTTTCTGGAAAAGAAGATCAAGCTTTAACTCATTCCTTTAGCAATGGGGATAATGTAGAGGTATGCGAAGGTGAATTGATAAATTTACAAGGAAAAATTGTTTCCATAGATGGAAACATGATTATGGTTATGCCGAAGCATGAAGAACTCAAAGAAGCCTTGGAATTCCAAGCTTCAGAATTACGAAAATACTTTACACAGGGCGATCACGTAAAGGTAAAATATCTGCAATGTCAATTATACTCTTTCTATTAAAATGAAAATTTATCTTTTATAATATTATATTACTATATTATTTTTAATTAATTCATAGGTTGTAGCCGGAAGATATGAAGGTGATACAGGCTTGATTGTCAGAGTAGAACAAAATAGAGTAGTTTTGTTTTCCGATTTATCAATGCATGAACTTGAAGTCCTTCCAAGGGATTTGCAATTATGTTCTGATATGGCGACTGGCGTTGATAGCTTAGGACAATTCCAATGGGGTGACTTGGTGCAACTTGATACGCAAACAGTCGGCGTCATTGTACGATTGGAACGTGAAAATTTCCATGTACTCTCTATGCATGGAAAAGTGGTCGAAGCGAGACCGCAGGGTCTTACGAAGCGTCGAGAGAATAAAAACGCGGTTGCTTTGGACTCGCAACAAAACACCATACAAAAGAAGGATATTGTTAAGGTAGTTGACGGGCCGCATGCAGGTCGAGGTGGTGAAATTAAACACTTATACAGGAGTTTTGCTTTTCTACACTCGCGAATGTTTGTCGACAATGGTGGTATATTTGTGTGCAAAACCAGACATTTACAGCTATCTGGTGGGAATAAGACAAATTCTATAAATTCCATGTCACCAGTGGCGGGATTTATGTCACCTAGAATTGCTTCTCCAATGCATCCCAGCGGGTTGGTTTCTTATTCTTATTCTATTTTATTAAACTCGAAATATTACTCTCACTTTTAAATTTTATTTCTATAAACTACTGATTGTTCTTACAGAGGCGGTTTTGGTCGAGGCGGTGGTGGAGGTGGAAGAGGCAGAGGTCGCGGTGGCGGTAGTGGTGCGAGACGTGACAGGGAATTAATTGGAACAACTATTAAGATAACTGGTGGACCATATAAAGGAAACGTGGGTATTGTAAAGGATGCGACGGAGACTACAGCGCGCGTGGAGTTACACTCCACTTGCCAAACGATCTCCGTCGATCGATCTCACATAGCGAACGTCGGTGTTCCGACAAAGGACGGTGGTTTCAGTAGTTACAACAGAACTCCAGCCTACACAGCCGGTGGACAAACGCCGATGTATGCGAGAGATGGATCGAAGACGCCTATGCACGGCTCTCAGACGCCTATGTACGAAAGTGAGTAGCCGTGTATTATATAATTTTTTTACTTGGAATAATTTAAAATTTGCTTAATTTTAATGTTACAGACGGTTCTCGCACTCCTCATTATGGTTCGATGACACCATCTCACGATGGTTCGCGAACTCCAGGACAGTCAGGAGCCTGGGACCCGGCAGTTACTAACACACCCGCTAGAACGAACGATTTTGACGGTTATAGTATGGAAGAGGGTGGTTCACCCGGCTATGCGCCTGGATATCCAACTACTGGAGGACCATTTACCCCACAAACTCCGGGAACTATGTATGGTTCGGAACAAAGCTTTAGTTCATATCAACCAAGCCCTAGTCCTGCGGGCAGCGCTACCGCAAGTCCAAGTCCAGCAGGTTATGTTGCTACTCCGTCCCCAAGTGGCACTGGATATACTACCAGTCCTCATGGAGCATTTGCAACACCATCTCCGATGAGTTATAGTCCTATGACACCTGGTAAGCAATGTGACGATGACAAAAGGTTCTTAACAAATAGATAGAGATAATACTTTTTGTGTATGTATAACATAATTTGTAATTTTTGTAGGAGTGGCAGGTAGCCCTTACAACCCACAAACACCTGGTTCTGGATTGGATACAGGTGTTGGTTCTAGCATAAGTGGTTCAGATTGGCATACAACAGATATTGAAGTACGCATCCGTGACTCTCATGATGATCCTGCACTTGCTGGACAGCAAGCTGTCATTCGAGGAATTTCTGTATGTAATTCTGTCAACTCTAGATATATATAAGATTTAAATTTTAATTATTACGATATTAATATTGATATACACATTCATGCGCACGCGCATACACATACATACATCTTTCATATGCATTTTAAAAATAACATGTTTATTTGATAGGGTGGTATGTGCACCGTTTACTTACCTACCGAAGACCGAGTTGTTAATCTAGGATGTGAGCAACTGGAACCTGTAGTACCATCGCGTGGCGATCGAGTCAAAGTAATTCTAGGAGAAGATCGCGAAGCCGTTGGCACTTTACTTTCAATCGACAATCAAGAAGGTGTGGTGAAACTCAATACGGAAGAGATCAAATTCCTACAATTGCGATTTTTATGTAAAATGAAAGCATCTAACACGTAATTTTTCAGCTGATTGCATTTATGTTATAATGAATATTTATAATATCGTGACAAATAAAAACGACGAAGAAAGATAACGAATAAAGACATTGTAATCATTGATATCTTTTTATTATAATATTCTTTTTGATTAATATTTTGACATTAAGGATACGGTCACGCTTTGAACGTTTAGCCACTTAAGGCGCTTATAAAATTCTTTTATTTCTTTATTTTGCTTATTTTGACTCTGTGAACGCTTAGAAAAGCATTAACGATGTGATAAATACTGTTAATAGATACTTATTTGATCGAGATAGAAAAGAAGCATCGTTGCTGATATTGTGGTAAAAAAGTAAAAAAAAAAGCGTAAATCCTAATATGCGTTTTTTGTTTGATCAACTTGAACATCATAATAGCGATACATAATTTTTGAAGATTGCATCAAATGAAATTGATACGTGATTCTAGTAATTTTAAAGTAAGCACTCAAAAATCAAATGTAATAGTATAAAGTAGCTTATAAACATAAGTGTTTTCAAAGAGAGAGCGAATACACCCTAATGTTTATTTTTTCTCTTGATCTCAATTATAACAATTAGGTAATTACAGTAGAAAGAAAAAAATTGTTTTTATATTTCTGTAATTATTAGAATTGCATGATTACAACTATTTTGATAAAATTATTTTACAGTATATATATTTCAATAATATATCTAATTGATTATTATATATTGAACAATTATTAATTATACTATGTGATTAAATGAATTTGTTATCACTTAAATGTTATTACTTAAATGTGTATCTTGTGTAAAAGATACATTTAAATGTGTATGTATAAGGCACATCCATTTAACGTTCGCAACGCCCACAGTATCATTTCATTCTTGTTGTTCATCGAAAGTTAAACAAAGACAGATGATGCTCGCGAGTGTTGAGAACGGCAAGTGGAACGCGTCCGTAGTTTACATCTAATATTGTCCATCTATATTCAGTCTATTCAATTCCCATTACATTATATTGTTAAATTATTCTTTATATTATTTATTGCATAATATTTTTCTTTTCGAGCATATAAAATAATGATTTTTACGAATTTGTGTAATGCTATCACAAGAAACATTATTTCTAGATACTAAATTAAACGAAATTTTTAAAATTTAACATTTCATAAAATAAAAAATTATGCTCGAAATTAGTTGCTTTATATTAGCACACTGAAGTATTGCGTAAATGTACACTATGAAGTAATATGTATGACAGTCATAGTAGTCGTTACATAGAATAATGGGCGCAAGACGTTATAGACTTGTGAAATATTCAAGAAATCCGCGAAAAAAATCGCGCGGTTGAACTATTTGGAATTCTTGTTTCAGAGTATGAATATATGCTCTTTATCGTTTCTCTTGATACTTGCAAGTTGCAACTTCAGTAAAAGGTTTGTCTTATGTATCGCGTTACATTTTACGAATTTAAATTTTTAATGTATTTATCATCCTTATTTCGTGACAGGGTAATCGATGCTAAATCTTTTAAACGTGATCACAATATCGGCACCGTTTTATTTGAGAAAAATGATTATGGAAAACAATGCTGGACCAATGAGGAATTTGCCATTCTTAATAGTCGGAGGATGTTTCAAGACATTTTACCCCAGGTAAATCCAGTTAAAAATTCGTTTATTAATATAAACTATTATTTAAAAAATTACAAAGTACAATATTTTATCATAAACCAAAAATTTTAAGATAATAATTAAGAGATAGTTAAAGGAATGAGTAACCTCTATTAAAAGAATTCTATAGAGATTGAATTTTTTTCTTTTGCCAGGTGAAAGTCATCGATTCTCAAAACGATCAATACATAGCGCATCTCATGGACTATTTTCATATATGTCTCGAAAGTGTGCAGAGACTGTCTGTTGGCAAAACGAAGCATTTGATGTTGAAAGCTCTGGCAGATACTCTCGGCGGTTACTTGCGGGTTTACATTCTGCCTATTACAAGACGCTCGTATTACGCAGGGAATATCAAGTATCGTAACGCGAAGATGCTGTTTGAGCTCTTCGATGAGCTGAAGATCTTCCTTCGAACGAATGGGGCCAGCTGGTCGAAGCCTAGTCAGGACATTCAAAACATCAGGATTCCTCCCATCGTAATTACACCACCGAAAACATCGATTGCCTGTAACGGGCTTATTATATATTCGGCGCGTAAGTACGATTGTTAATCCATCACGGTTAAAAAAAAATTATAACAATGAATGTATCATTTTAAATTTGATTGTATAAGCAATAAAGAAATTAATAATTTCTGTTATTCGTAGTTCTGTACATGTTTCTGTACAAAAGAGAAATATAGCTTGCAAGTTTTGATTGTTTAGAAAAATATCTATATAATTTTTGTAAACTGCTATGTGTGGAGTTTATTTTGATTTGGAATCGTAAAGAATCAACGCGTATTTTCGATATTCATGATTATTAAAAGATTCTAATAATTATTGTTTTTCCTCTTAAATGAATAGCTTTTGACAGCGATTATCGAAGCTTCACGTTCAGAAAAAAGAAACGGTCTATGGTAAAGCGAGGACATTCAAGACGTGCACTCGATGGTAAGAAAAGGAATAAATTTAATATTAAACGACGCTAGTATTAATATAATACCTTAGTACTCTCTATAGTTGACATAAGAATGAAAATTAAAAGTATTTTTGCCATCTAATCATTTCTTGAGGATTACAAGAATATAAGATTTTTTTTTTTATTTTGGCAAGACTATAATAACGAAGCTGCGACGAGCGAAGTCATCATACCACTTCCGTTTCTCGATAATGAAGTTGATCCTAACAGGTAGTTAGTTTGTAAACAGCAAATTGTAAGAATGCTTCGTCGATTAGAAAACCTTACAGATTCTTCTGCAAATTTAATAAATCTATCTAGCATTGCGCTGCCCTTCAAAATTGACAGCCTGCAATCTTTATATTCGGAAAAGTCAGCTTTCGCTCTCGTAAAGTACTACATCGCCAGCGTGAAGTGCATTATATCACGATCGAGCACGAGAACACAATTGCAAAGATTCAACAAAGACTTCCACGTCTGGTTGCAACAATCCGTATGAATAATTGCTGCGTTCTTTAATAATAGTATAAATTATGAAGTGTCTAAAAAATTAAAACATTAGAATTCAAGTAATGATAATCTAAATATCTCAAAAATATTCTGTAATTTTCATTCTAAAAAAACAAGCATGCTTAGTTCTTTGATCTTGCATTTTCCATTTTGTAAATACTGACGCGATTGCTTGAGATTAATTTTAGACAGAGAGCAAATAAAAGTACCGTTTGTGTTCCAGGTACGTCGACACCTGGACGACGAGAAGTGGTATCCGGCATTCGGGGGAGTTTTCAGAGTAATGGCCACCTTGCGGGAATCGGGTAATATTTCATGACGGTCTCGTTGCATGTAATTCGTATTCGTCGTATTTGAAAATTAATAAGACCGATATACTATTCCGTTTAAGCGTTTGCATAGTTAAGAAACTGCAGCTTCCGTAATATTTCTCTGACCATGTTTGCAATTCATATCCGAGTTGATCATGCATCTCAAAGAAGAGTAAAATATAAACGCGTACCCATTTTAATATTTTGATGCATCTTAGAGATCAAAGTGACCTTGTAAGCTTTGTACAATTTTTTTTATCACACATGTGTAATTGTAAAAGAAAAAAAGCGCTTTATACTTTACTTTATAATATTTAGATAAAATCAATATTAGAATGTGCCACCTGCTAGAAAAAATATTTGCTTCCCGTTTCTTAAACACAAAATTGTATGAAATATTTCTTATAATTTGACGTTTTATTTCAGGTATAGGAGATGGAATTACGAGGAGCCAAACAAGTGGGACTTATCAAGTTATGCCCAAAGTAGGTGTGGAACGTGCGAGTCAGACGGATGAGGATGTACTTTACAAAGGAAAGGAACAAAGTAAGTTGCCCGCGATAAAATTTTTTTGTTTTTACATTTGTATCATTTAGTTTAATTTATTTAGTAATACTTTAGTTTATTCAATAATAATTCATAATTTCTAGTAAAAAGTATAATCAAGTTTGTGCCTATTGAATTTAGGCAACGATAACATAATGACACTTGGCACTACGGAAATCGTGATTATAGCGGTAGTATCCGCATTGCTAGTATGGTTACTGGTGGGTTTAAGCTTAGTGTGCTACAGATTCCTCACCAAGCAATCCGAGGAATGTTCACCCTGCGAATCGAAAACTACTCCGTAAGTTGAAATGTTTCTTTACGATTGATATATTTTTTGATTACATTTGAAAAATGATGATTATTAATAATTTATTATAATTTATTTTCAATTCTTTATCTTATTAATCATTTATCTATTTTAATTTTTCTCGATGAGATTTTTAATTCTTTAATATATATATATATATATACATATCATTAAGCACAATTAATTAAATCACAAACACAGTGATGGTAATAAACTAATTATTATAGTTACAAAGAAATCTAATCTATATTTTTTCTCTGTAAAATTAACTTTTTATAAATTCTTTTCAAATAAACTTTTATACTCTTTCGAGATTTATAAAGTTATTGTACTTAGAAAGTTATAATACTAGAAACAATATATTAGTTTTATAATATAGAAATGTTAATAATTAAATATTGAGCATTTACTAAAAAGTACATTTTTTTTTGGTAAAAGGTCAACAAATACTTGATAATGATATTTTATTTATTCTTTTCTCTTTAGATTCGCGGTTTTGTATGAGAATGAGGATTATTGCCAGCCGGATACATGCTTCTCGAAGTCATTGCGGAAAGGCGTGCTTGAAAAATTGAAAGAATGGTGGAGAAATAAGTTTGGACGATGTCCAGGGGGATGCCAAGAGCATATGGATGAGGAGCGTTGCTTAGCTGCAATTAGTTACAACAGCAAAGACAGCATTAATAATAGCGGCAGAATTTATCCGTGAGTGTACACGCGTATAAATATACAATATATCTTTCCTTATTATATTATATTAAAATAATATGTTTCTATTAATAATATTAGATAAGATATAGTTCTGCGATCGTATTACTAGATTAATCATAATATTATTAGATTAATAATCGCGTATGTAATATATGCTGTTACGAATGCGATTTTATTTAAAGATATTCTTGATTAACAGGCGAAAGAAATACACTAAATCAACTTCCGCTTCGCCATCGGGAACATCTCGAGGTCGTACAGCTTACAAAGTAAGTGTTTATGATTGCATTTATTTATGTGTATTCGATGTAAATAAATGTATTTTAAGCTATTAATTACTGTAAAAGCTATAAGAAATTAACGGAATTTAACTCTTATAAAAAATAACGATTTATTTTGCAATATGTGATCTTTATTCATAATCATAAATTTTATCCACAGCACAGTGTTTGCTATAGTTCCGAAGGATCGACTACCTACTCCGATAGTCCGGCCAAGCCAAGGTAACAGTTGCATTAATTTCAAGATTTATATAGTTGTATACAATCAAGTTGTATACAGATATAAAACGTGAAGGAATCGCGCTTGCTTTAAGGTATACCATCTTATTTTAGAATATTTCAATCAATAAACAAGCAAACTATAATAATAAAAAAACTATAATAAATATAATATGTTTCTCTAATATTAGCGTTTATAATACGGCATCCGCTCGCGGAAAGTAACTGCGAGAATTGTTTTATCCTGCATCTTCGCGCCGTTCCTTTGGACAATTAATCTGTAATTTCATTACAGCTGGCCGCATCCGTGAGCTTTTTCGATCGTTCTCCGTTATATGCCCATCGTGTTCGCGCGGCTCTCTTCTCCCTCCGGTCACGCGCACGAATTGCAACTTGTTGCGAGCGAGACGAAGATAAGCGACGTTGACGCGTCGCAAATTCTGAGGGCAGCCGAGGGGAGAATGGGAGCGCGCACAGCGCAAAACTTCAAACGTCGCGCACGCGTCATGTCGCGCATGCGCAAGCATCTCCCGAGTGAGGGGATGAGATCGCGTGAAGTAAGCGGCGCGCCGGCAGTGTCGCGCGACACTTCGGGTAGTGTGTTTGAGCGGTGCGTTATTTCGTGTGCGTAAGGACGTGCGTGTTCGCGTTTCGCGAGAGACACCGGTTTCTGAATTGGACAAAAGCGAGAATAAAACCCAAGTCACTTGTGATCGAACGGTTTCGAATCATTATCGCGGATATTGTTGATCACGGTGATACGCTCGTAGAAGATCCCGCGCTTTGAACCGCGTATCCTCGATAATCGGTAACTCGATTCTCGATAGCAGAATTATTAGCGTTAATTGTCGGTTAATTCGCGATGTATGACGTACTGTGCGAATTGTCACTCGTGTATCTCGCACGAGAAGTCTCGAAGGACAATGTTTAAACGATTGAGAAGGGACGACTCTGTTTCGCGCCATTTCGTTACGTGATCAGTGCGTACGCCATTAGCGCCGCGACTTTATCGCAGTGATATCTCATTATTCGACGTGTGATACGCGAACTGGATACATCTACGACGATTGTTACGAGGACAGGAACGAGATGATTCAGATAAAAACGTGAGTTATTTTTCTGATGTAAGAAAAACGCGCGTGTACACACACGTTTGTTGACATTCCTTCGACGACAAGGTATACGCCATTGAAACGTGTTTCTGTGTTTGTACGTTGACTGTATCTTGAATATGTGCGTTACGGCGGGATTCTCGTGTTTTCTCGTGTTCGTGCGCGTCTACAATTGACTTTTGTGCATCCTGTGCTTCGTCGTGGGACAACATGGCACGAAGGAGCCACCGCCAATTATGCGCGCTGTTCCTCCTCCTCCTCTTCGCGGACATCTTAAAAGGTAAATCTCCGCTTTGAAATCTTAACGTGTTCGAAGAGAGAAGATAAAGCATGCCACTTTTATCGTTTGAAGAGCTAACAAAGTATGTCGTAAGAAATTTAAAATTGCATAATAATTGTAAGATTTTATAATATTCTAAAAATATTTCTCAAAATTACTCGAAATTACTTTTTTTCTCTGTCATTACTTGTATTACAGATCTGTGTATTTAACTTACATAATGTGTGTCATATTACATTATTGTCGTTAGCTTTTCAAGATTTGCAAAATTTTTGAAGAAACAGAAGTTGAAACTCTTGATTTAAAAATTACATTATAGGCTTCGTTGAATTTGTAATATGCACTTTATAATCTATAGATCATATTTATCTACGAATAATAATGCCTTGAAATAAGAATTAACTGTATTTTATCAAATCGAATTGTTAAAACAATCTTATTATTATATAGTAGTGAATATTTTTTTTTATTTTAACAATATATATTTTAATAAATAATAATAATACTTATAATTATTATGAGAGAATAACAACACATAATATAACAATATAGGCAATCTTATCTATTCGCTTTATCAACGGTTTAATCGAAGGAAGGCTCAAGGTATACGATAATAAAAGATTAAATATTTAATCTTTTCACTCGAAATTTGTGTGATTGGCCGATTTAAAAGTATACTTTCAACTTCTGTTCTTCTTCATAAACATTCAACAAGTGGCGACAGATCTATTGGCTCGTGCGAGTTAAGTTCACAAGAGCTTCTCAAATCGCCAAACTCTGCGAAGACTTTTACTGTTCATAAAATATCGAACTTTACTACAGCGATTTTTAAAATGTTGCCTACATGATGTTTACATGTTTTTTTTTAGTATAGCCCTTTCATGATTCTGTCTGTGAATAGATAGGTGTGATGGAATGTAATACATATATCAGTTTCGCAATATATACGTAATAAATAATTAATTTATATATTTTTATTTATTTATATATATATATATATATATATACAATATATATATATATATATATATATATATAAATAAATAAATTATTTATTGTTAGAAATTATATTGGTTTAAATAGACTCAAATAATTTTACACGCATTTTGCATTTTACACGTATTTTGCGTTTTTTTGTTGAATTTTAATTTACATTTCGAACACACTTATCGGTATCATTTATCTCATGGACAGATCGTTATTTTGAATTTCTAATCTTTTGCCCAATGAAACTTTATCCCATGTGTATATTGTCAAATTTTTATCTATTGACCGATGAATTCCGACCATTGGAATCGTTTTATTGTTTTACTAAAATCCATGGATGAGCACTGAATTATCGGTTAAAAGGTCAAAGTAAAGTTTCTCAACTGGAAGAGACAATTATTTATCTCGATGAGATAATTGTGCTTGGCAATACAAAATATCGAGTCATCGATTATATTCCAACTGCGTGAATTCCTCGTATGTATGTAACAGCGAACGTTTCAACATTTAGAAACAGAGTAATTTCATAAATGATCTCAAGTATTTCACGCTCCGTTAGCCAAGATAATAGGCTCGCTTTTAATTACCGTTTAATGTACTATTACCGTCTTCCTTGACACTTACTCCGGTCGCGTAACGCTTTTCATTTATGGATGGTTAAACCCGTAAAAGGCGAATTCTGGTGACGTTGTCGATAAGACTCTATCCACTTTTCCCTTCCTTATATTTTCTACCCCAAGGCTAATAGATTTAAAGTCGACGCATTTCTCAGAAAATTTGCACGCTCAAATTAAATGAGGACTGGTAAACACGTCTTTTTTCAAAACACACAGAAATTTTCTTGCAAATTTCTATCGCAATTTTATTGTTTTTCTCATATCTTGTATACAAATATAATGATTGTTTTTTTCCACAATATTTTATCTTAGTAGAAAGCATGATCGTCAAAAATTATAATTATTAATATTTTCGAAAATATTCAGATTGTGAAAGTAAACGATATTAATTGATATCTTTGAATAATGGTAATTAATGTCATTCTTTTATAGAATATTATTTTGTAACATTAATTTCTAAGGCTAGAACACAATTTCAGAACATTTATCGTATATTATATTATATTTCTTTAATTTAAAAAAGAAAAAATATAATGATTGTTTCTTGAAAAATTTTATAATTTTCCATTTTGTGAGTATTTTTTAAAAGTTTAAATATGAGAAAATATACATCTCTACTTTATAAACAAACTTGTTTAGCGTATCGTATATGTTATCGATTTAATAACGCGCGATAACGTTTAATGAAATTAATGCACGGACGACTGGGTTTATTCGAATGAAATATAACCGTAATTATATAATATTATATTATTAAATTTTCTAAAGACTAGCTTCATATATCATATAAATGTGAGTATTATATTCAGATTTGATTACATTTAACTGTAATTTAGGATTAGGATGTTTATATCACGTATGTAGAGATGGGAGAATTGTCCATTCATAGAAATTCCTCTGACATTAACGCGTTAAATTTATAAATTATCACTGTGATCACAGTGAGGAGCCGCGTTCTCTTTTTCCTCGCCACTTATTTATGCGTTCGAGTTTCGAGAGGCGCGATTTTATTGGCTTGTAAATAACGGATATTATGCGCGGCGGCGCATTTAAGGACTCCATCGGACGTTATTTAGAGCTTAAAGGGAACGGCACGAGGTGGATGCCGGTACGACAAAATATTGTGATTATAATTCCAATGAAACGTATCGAAGAGGATAAAAAAACTCGCGAGTCTTTCTTATTTTCTTCCGTCACTCGTTTTTTTTTTAGTCACGAATTTTACGGAAACTTGGCGCTAATACGTTGCTGTCGGTAATTAGCAGCCGACTCATCCCATTACTTTTAATCCCGCAAATTACTTCAACCTTCTTCAGCGTAAATAAATGTGCTAATTTATTTTATTTACGTTACTGTCAATACTTATTCGGTATACAGGTATAAAAAATACGCTATACAGAATGATATACAGATCAAATAAGATATATTTTCAGGAAAAAATAGGATTTCCAGATTCGTCGAAAATGTTTTTCTACAAAAACAAAACAAAATTTTTGTAACAATTCGATATTTTTGTTTGTTTTTAAATTTCCTTAAAATATATGTTAAAAAGAAGATGAACAATATATGTCTAGATATTCAACTTATATTATAGTACTTCAAGTCAGCCTTTGGAACCTTATTCTTTGCCTTTGATAGGTTTACTTGAGAATGCGAGAGAGCACGTAACATTGAAACGTGCTTCGAATATCGTAAGGTTTAAAAATGACTACCTATAGTAGCAGATAGTGAAAAAAAATTCCTTTCCGTGTAAGAATGTCGTAAAATATATTATTTTTATAAGCAGTTGAATAAATTTGTAAGATAATGCTCGAATGGAAATAGTATATTAATATTAATTTAGATATTATTCATTAATCTTTTACAAGCCCTTTATTGAAATCAGTTCTTTTAACAGACAGAAAAAAATTTAGACAAAAAAAAACGCACGATAATATTGCGTTACTAATAATTTAAGTAAATTTATTATTGAATATTATTAATTAATGGCAAGTATTATTTCATGCCATATTACAGAGAAAATATATGAAGAAAATCGTCTTCGTCAACGGTATATTTGTCAATCTTACTTTAGCGCAGTGAATACAAAGAAGTGAAATACTCACGCGTTAGAGGCGACGACGGGCAAAAGCGAGACAAGTCGTTCGCGAAAGGAGCGTGTAACGATTCGCGTGGCTTTATAGTTCTTGCGATCGTAAATAGTGGGCAGCCGACATCCATGAGATAATCTCCGCGTTTGTATCGAGTACCGTAGAGAAACGTTTACACACTTCTGGGAGGCTAGTTAACGATGCGCATGTTCACTCGTGATCGGATGATTAATTTATATGGTTGTTTTTCACCGCATATTAAACGAGCGCCACGATTAACAGCGCCGATGCGCTTAATGATCGATAAATCCTGATTGTACACGTCACTTATATTCAGGTATGACTTATAAATCGCAATTTGCGTGATTCTTTCGTGTTTTTTTTTTTTTTTTTTTTCCCCAATGATTTTTGCAGATGACTTGACTCCGTGCCATCTCTTGTTCGTAATATCAAAATACAAATGTTAAGTTATCTTAAATATCGATTCATATTTATGATATTAGCGTCGCTATCAGTATAAATACGTAAAAGAGATTTTTATCAATTTTAAATAGGTAAAGAAGTAACACAGAAGTCTATAGAATATAATATTGAATTGTGGGTATGCGTTTTTATTGTTCTTCTTATATTTTATATTAAATGAAGAGAGTTCATCTGCTAAAATATATATGTACATGTGATAAAAGATAATTATAAATATCGAAAAAATTTTATAGTGGTGAACGTGATATTTAATTTCTTCGTTGTTAGAAAAACTATTTTTCATGATGAATTACAATATACGCGTATACTTTCGGAAAAAAGATATTGAGCAATATAAATGAATAAATATCGCATCTCTGTTTTCTCCTTGTTTCCATTCTCGAGTTTCTCGATGCTACATATTTATCAATACGCATTTCCATCGGGATGATATAGAAATTGGTGGACGAAAGAAAATGGATGGTTTATCGCATCATTTAAAGCGCTCGTGCGTAAGCTCGTGTATTGATTTTAATTAAACTATTAATATATATATATATATATAGTTTCCCTTAGTCGATTGGATGAAAATTTGAATTATCGCGATATTTAAACAAAACAATTATTTGCAATAAAGTATATTTAGCTACTAAGATTAATGAGATTATTAAGATATATTATTACGAATTTTAGAATAGAATGTTATCTAAATTGCTGTGTTACTGAAAACAGAAATGTAGAGACCCGTTTATTCTTACGAGTTAATAATATCAGTTGATACAGTCGCTCGTAAATTTTTTCTCTTAGTAACTAACGTGAAGATATGGTCCGGCGCATAAATGCGAGTGTATAAATGCACCGGGTCGCCGTTCTAGTTGAATCGTCGAATGGTTCGAGTCTTTGGGGGGTTAAAATTTAGTCTGGGTCATTATGTCGACTCATAAATTTGGCGAAATCTTTAGAAGGAGTTCCTCCCACACATTTCTCTCGCCCATACTGCCCGTATCGCGCACAATAGAAATGATCGCACAAAGAACCGTAGTCTGTGTAGGAAATAAATTCCAAGTATCGTCGCTAAAATATCGATGTAGTTTATCGCTAACTCGCTATCGCTAAAAGGAAATTGTACGTCCTCATAGTGCATGGTGTAGAACTATTGTTCTCATTCGATGAAGTTGAAACTCTCGCTTCGATATTTCTTTTACGATCAGCGACATCAGTTTTCTAGGATATCGAGAAGAATATCCGTCTCGTGTATCGAGTTCTGAAAATTTTAAGAAACGAAAGAGAAAAGAGAAATAGAAGGAGGGGATTCTAATGTTATCAGTATCACCTTCGAGTGCGATGTGAGTGTATTGATTTAAATTCTGGCCAACAATTTTAATAAATATTATTAGCTCTCTTTTCTTCTTTATATTCTGTAATATGCAGGATATGTCGCGATAATGAAACTGCTTTTTTACTTCTTTGTTCCTTGCGGCAATATTTTATGCGATCATTTTTATATACTGCTAATTAAAAATATTTGTTTGTTTTCCAAGATATTTTCTATTAAAATTTCTTATTAAACTATTCAATTTATTTCCGAAATATATTTGACTTGAATAAAACACGGATATTATCAGTATTAATTAAAAGATCCATTTCTGTTTATTACCAGACCAATTTAATCAATAAAGATTAAGGTGATAAGAAGATTTCCTCATTCCTATATTTATCAGAAAATCTTAATTGAAAATACACACCCTTAGGGATTCGCTTCAAAATTCAATGTACATCAAAGCTTGAATAGAAGCTGCGTAAGAGTAGGAGGGTAAGATAAAGAGATCCGGGACGAAGCTTTTTCAGATTTTATCGCGGTCGAAACGTTAAGATTACTCTGTTTCGTCGGGAACAAATTGCTTCAGCTATTTCGTAGGAGTGGACTCTCGCGAGGGATCTCGTGCTACGTTCGTCCTCCAAAGTTCCATTGCAGATAGTCTTTTGGCCCTTGCCTGAGGGTCCTTTAGCCCTGTCGTCCGGCCTGATGAGTTTGGGGGTCTGGTGCTTTCGAGACATCCTTAGCGAAGGCTAACCGATGCGGTCGCTCATTCTATATTTGCGAGGACATTGCATCGCGAATACCGCGTGACAGTAATAAACAGCAACGAGAATAAGTGAGGAAAGGGAATACAGTCGTAAGTCGGAGAGTCGCGAGTACGACGTGAGAAGGAGACCAAAGGGAGAAAAAGGGAGAAAGGGTGGATGCAGGGGGGTTGAAAGTCGATCCGTTGGAGCAAAGTCAATGCCCGGCGAGTGAGGGCGTATAAATCTGTGGTTTAAATTTAGATTGCCGCGAAAACGTCGTCTCTCGTTTCTACACGGTGGTCTGACAATCGGTTGGTGCTGCCACCGTAATGAAAAAAACAAAAAAAAAAAACGATTATCGTAATTTTTTAAATGATAACTTTCGCGTTTTGAATATATATATATATTTTATAAATTTATATTAAGAAGAAAAAGAATAAAAACATTAAAGAAAAAGAAATAAAGAAAAAAATCTTTTATAGAAAAATCTCTTATATAAATCAGATCGTGCATTGTATAAATTTGATGACCGGTTTTTTAATACTTTCAGATGAGAACCATCTTTTTATATAATCTTTAAATATTATAAAATACATCTTGCAAAGATTTGTTTTATTTTTCGCATTCTCAACGCGTTGCGCGATATTTTTTTTTTTTTCCAAGTGAATCTATCTAAATGTCGCATTTAGGATATTTTTCAAAGCTGTATTTCAAAGGTGAAGAGGCTGCACTCTCGAATGGGAGTGGCAATTGTATTTAAATGAACAACAAAGAATAACCAAGTAGAGAAAGAGCACACACATTTTTCTAACCATCTGTGCGAGGATTAGTGAATGTAAATGCGGAGGCGCGACTATGAATCTTGCTCTCATATTTGCGCTATAATCTAATATTATGCCGCGCACCATGTACATCCCGAGATTGCGGCAAAGTGCACATTCGAGCGGACAGTTTTCAACGGGCAAAGTCGACGGCGAACGGAAAATGCCTTGCTTCGAGCATCGCGAGTTAACATCTGCGAGTCATTTTACCGCGTTATTTCCACCAGGCTTCGTCGAATGCGACGTTCTTTTTGCTCGCGCTTTGTCCATACGAGAGAAGTGCTCTCTTCCAAAACGACAGATTTAATTATCGCGACTCTCTTTCGCCCGTCGTGTGCACGTATAGGTACGCTTTTTTTTTTTTCCTCAGTGCACTTCTTGCACAATCAATGATACGCAATATTACGTTATCCAAACTGAAACGAATGATATACGAAGCAACGGTAACCGATATCATCGTCCGATAAAAATATTTTCTTCTCAGAATAATATAGATTACGCCGTACATATGTGATGTAATTTGAGATTCTTATCTAAAATAGAAAAGAATATATATATACTATCTATAGGATTGTGATAGGTTTGTTTTAAAAAAAGCTATTTATAAATATATTTAACATATATTTAATATATATAAAGTTATTATTGTATGAAAAATTTAATTTTTTTAAATTAAAATTTATTTTGTCATTATTTATAGTTGTATAACACGTTATCGTTATATCGACGTTATTTACCGGATTAAAAAAGGGCGATGATATGACGATGATATGACGATGGTAACAAAGAGAATTGGAAAGAGGTCGAGAGATAAAAGGATAGAAGCATTTCGCAGCTATTGCACGTTTACATTACTGGAATAAACCATTTGGCGAGGGTATCGTACGATCAAAAGCGCGGGAGGCTTCAATAATATCGGAATGCATTTTCGTCTGGTGCAATATTCGGAGCGACGCTGTATGTACAATGTACCGTTCTCTGAAACGGGGCAGTATCATTTCAATTGTAATTCGTCGGACGCGCCTTTGAATGCAACTCGGCAGATAGCAAATCGTGTGTGTTTTTTGTTTTCACTTTCTCTGAATTTGATACTTTTAACAAGCCATTTGTCAGGATTAAGCAACGTATTTTATTTTTGCCGTGTTATCTTTTTGTGGGATTTGCACATATATAGCGGGGCTTGATGTTTGAGATAGATTTCGGATTCTGATTCCGAATTGGACGAGGATTATTTTTATATTTGCCAAAAGCACGCGATGTGATGAGAAAGCGCGATAGTTGACGTAAAATATGCATAGCATCTTTTGAATTTTATAATTATCGAAAATTTTCAATACCTCGAGAAATATTAATAACGATTTTTAATTTGTGGAAATATTGCTACACAGACATTTCGGTTACTCAATGAATTTATTATACCGACTTCGCATAAGTCACAGGATCTGCTTCGTTACATATGTATTTGCGGAATATCCAGAGACGAATATGTCCGAAATTGCACGGGATGAGCGCAACGGGCGGGTATTCCGTGATTTAATTAATTAGCGCGAATTAATCCCAATTAGCGAATCTTGTCTGACGACTGCCAGATGAGTGGGCCCTCTTCGTTATGCATGAAAGGTATGCAGACGCTTTCACGCTGAAAGCCTCGCCTCTATCGTGGCCAATAGGATGCGGGCGCTTTCGCGGATTGATATTCTGCGATTATTAATCTTATCCAACGAGGTAATAGCTGCGTCAAAGTGCACACGCATTGAAATCATGATTTAACATGTTGTTTTATGTATTTCGAAAATAGTTAGCGGTGAAAAATTATTTATGGGGATCTGCTTATATTTTTGAAACGATACACATAATTTTTATATGTGATAATTTATGTATAAAATATTTATGTACATAATTGACTATACCTTTTTATTTTTAATAAAGCGAGGATAAAAAAGCGCGTTAATAATATTGCGCATACAGAGAGTTTGATGAATTTTAGAATAAAAATTATGTGATTTAATAAACTCGATGATAATGAAATAATATTGAAATAATAACGAAATTAATAATAGTGAGCGTTGTAAGTTAAATTCCCAGAGTGAATTGATCGAGACTCGCTTCCTCATAATTGTCGGTTTGTAGTCATGGAGGAATTAAGCGCAGTATATAAACTGAAATTAATCTGAAGCCCCTGTTGGAAAAGCGGGCGCGTTTTCATCCCTATACTCGCTTTCATGTAGTTATAATTAATATCCGCTCGCTCAATTCAAATATCATCGGACGGAACAGGTGAAAGGTTTTTATGCCATCGTGTGATTTAATGCTACGATTGTCGGGGTAATTCATATCGCGCATCGTTTGATTTCAATCTATGGGATATGAAATAGAATTCGATTCGTGCTGTAAATCTCCTCGTGGTCATTATATAAGAGACGAGCGCGTAAAATCGTATCATATACACGTTTTTTATATGCAGAGAGAGAAGATTTATATTCGCATTTTATATTCGTTGTAATACGAAGTTTTTCTTTTCTTTACATTAAATTCTCTCTTTTTTAAATCCTGTTTATGAGTTTTTTTATTTATATGTAATTTTAAAAATCTTTTTTAAATGCAAAAGTTCTTTTATAAAATATTTTTGAAAATAAAAGAGCAAAATTTGCTATCCCTATTCTATTTGTTATCCCTATTCTATACTTAAACTTGAAGTGTTTCTTGAAAAAAGTTTCTCGACTTTCAATCATTTATCTTCTCAAAATTACTGACATATCGATATTTTTGTGAAAAAAATGTCTACGTTGCATCGCTGCAAAAATTCTATATCGTGTATAATAAAATATCTCGTTAAAAATATAGTGAAAAGTGATCGAAAACTCCACCTTCTCTCCACCTGTTTCATTTTATATCGAACCGATGGCCGATGATATCCGATTCGTCCGCGGTCCTTTGCGTTATAGAATCTCCGATGCGACGATACGCTATCGTATCGTGTACAATTCGAATTGTATCCCGGCGAAAGTCTAACGGTTGCGGGTATCGGTATAACGGATATTAATTAATTCTATGATACACGAGGAAAATATCCCAGTGAAATGCTCTCTCCTGCCATACCCCGAGGCTACCAATCGTATCGGTCTGTCATGCCGTCCCTTTCCCGTCCACCGTCCGCTTGTCTTTCTCTTAGCGGAATTAATTGAATCGCACAAAACAGTCTCATTAAGGCGAGACAGGCGGAGTCGAGCGCTCGATCGATATGTGGGGACGAAGGGGGAGGTAGGAAGGGTTGCTGCAGGGACGAAAAATAAAATAAAATCAAATACTCTAGGGCGCGCGTTTCGCTATTCGACGTCGATTGCGGGCGCAGGTCTCCTACAGATATGTACATCCACTCAATTTCAATTGCGACCCGTCTCGCTCCCGAAACTCCATCGGGATATACATACCCCCTTCCCGCATCACCGTGCCCCGCAATCCGCGAAAACCTGATTTTTCCTGAAATCTAAAATTCCGCGCGCGTACCGAGAGTGCGCGCGCTTTCCCGTCTCGACGCTCAATTAAAATCGAATGCTTTCGTACATAAAAGCGACGAACATCGATGGCGAGTGAATCGCGCGGGTCGCTGCCATCGAATCGTGAATTTCGATGTATTCGACGGGTACATCGATCGGACATTCGGAGTTTGCTCGAGTCATTGAATTTCGCGATTTACATTTCTTTTCGCTTGTTTCAGAGCAGAGAAAATGCACGAGGGAGTTTTATACTACAATATATCAACAATCTTAAATCTCTCGTCTTAATGAAATCCTAAAGCTTTCGAAACGTGATGTTAAAATTTCTAAAGTTTATTCTATTAAACTTTACAATATACAGAGACAATAAAAATTATTTCTCCCGAATATCCGAGTGAGATATGTTTCAAGTGGCGCGCGAACATTTTCATTTAAAACGATGCGATAATATTACACACACATTCAACATCTGAAAACTTTTGAAACTGCACGGAAGGTATATTTCAGAGAAAAAGAGAAAATATGCATCATAATCCGAGATGTAATTTCTGTCGGTTTCACGTCAATGTGGCGCGTAAACACAGGTTTAGACCCATGTTTCACGCAACTAGTTGCAGCAAGCCCTTGTTCGTCCTACGGTTCGGGCTTCGCTGGTCGGAACGTAAATGCACGCATATTGCGTCGCTCTATCCTGTACATTCGACGGAACCGTATTTCGACTTGCTTGCGATCTCTCTCTCTCTCTCTCTCTCTCTCTCTCTCTCTCTCTCTCTGTCTCTAAATGCATCTCGTTGATTAACTCACGGGGTCGCTGACAGGCCGGCGCTCGAAAGGAAATACCGAAGCCTCGTCAGACTAGCGTATTACCGCGTGCGCCTGTGACTGCATGCCTACGCTAATATGCAAGCCGCGAATATCGTTTCCCTGTACACAAAGCTAATTTAATCGAACGTTATGTTCGGCCTGATGGACTCTCTCTTTAATGGTAACCGGCGGACCGGGTGGTGCAAATATGCGAACGCGCGCGTTTCGGAAATGCACGCGGCCGTTTAGTAATTACGCATCCGGCCGGCTTGAAAAACGCATCTATGCCATATCGTTTAATCGACGTACATATAATACGAGCGTTTCGAATCGCTCGCCGATATTGATATTTCACATGCATACGTTATACAATATTTATTGATCGCGATCGCAGACACAAAATTGCTGCGAAATTGCAAATATCTTTATCGTATGTTATTTTTATTTTCCGTTAGTATTATCTTCTATAAAGAGCTCGATTCATTGATCAGAGTATCATTTTGATCAGATTGATGTTAAGCAAAGAAAAGAAAATAATTACGATGATTTTTTAAAATAAAGAACATTATTTGTGTGTGAGATCAAGTAATTTTTTCAAAGAACTAAGAATATTATTAAGTTTTAATTAATGTTTTTAGTTGAAAAGTTATATTAGTATGTAAGTATATTTTGTGAAGTTTTTTTTTTATAAAACTTCAGCTTCTTTCTAAAAAAAAAAAATAACCTTTTTTTTAAATGTCGACTTTTATAAAATACATATAGACATATACATAGAGACAAAGAGATATTTTATACGAATTACGGCGAGAAAAAGAACTTTGAGAAATATTCACTCGCAGCGAGTGTGGCTTTAGTTATCTTCGCTATCGCACCCGAAATCATTACGGCGGTGAGATTGCGCGAGAGAAGTCTCCTCTTTGAAGTCTCGCGTCGCGTCTTCGAAACAAACGACAACGCTCAACCCTCCTTGTATCGCCGGTCTCCTTTTTCCCAGCTTCCCCCATGCTCCTGCAATTTTAGCTCGTAATAAACCGTGAAACCTCTCGTCTCTCGCATGCATTCGCATTTCGACCTCGACGCATTCATTCGAGATTTCGAGAGGCACTTTGCAAAACGACAAAGTCGGAACTCGGCTTGTTATTTCGTCGGGGAGAAATCGACGGAGACGCGTGAATACCGGCGTGATTAAGGCATTCCCCAGACGGTTCCTTCCGATCTCGATTTTAATTGCGCGCGATACTGACGCGATGATTTCTTTGCCGGGAGACGCCACTTTTGCAGGGCTTTTCTGAAGCTTCTCTTTCGACGCCGCCCTTCCACGGTTTCCCTTTGGTATACCCCCAATAAACCGCCCTCGTAACACACGCCTGACGGAATTCGCGCTCGCGTTTCCCTCTCGTGTGCATACGTAGATACGTACACACGCGTGTGCGAAGTAAACTTTGCGCGCGGGGGTCGTGTTGGTCCGAGGCTCATTTTCCAGGGGTGTCATTATGAACTAGCGGATATTAAATTTGTGTCGGTCGACCTGCCCGCGGTTACCGTGGAGACCCCTTTGCACCCTCGCAGTATAGAGCTTTTCGTGGCTTTGCGATCATTATTAGCACAGGGAGCGTCTACTATGGTGGTCGTTTAATGAATATTTAATCCCACGTGGGTTCCGATTAAATTTTCGTTAAGTGATCGATGCGCTGAAAAAATAATGCGCGGGATAAATGTTGCGCATATTGTTTCTCTCGATGATAGTTGTTGATTTCAGGATTTTTAAACGTTGAAAATAATAACGGCTTTGATTTTTAAATCGTTTATCTTGTTTGCATTGCGATGAGAGCAAATTAATATAATTTATTTAGCTTATAATTAAAAGTCTTAATTTATTTTCAGAAAAATCTTTTCTCTCTTTACTACAGGTTTATATTACTTTCGACATTTAAACC
Organism: Polyergus mexicanus; assembly: GCF_030449975.1. NCBI lineage: Eukaryota > Metazoa > Arthropoda > Insecta > Hymenoptera > Formicidae > Polyergus > Polyergus mexicanus. The sequence goes on along the minus strand of NW_027223327.1, from coordinate 7,798,360 downwards.
GTAGACAGGTATTTGTATGCGATTACACAGGATGCACGGAACAAAGCTTTAAGAGACAGCAGCAATTATTTCTTGAAACAATTATCGGTAGCTCTTCTCTCTCTCCAGCAAAAAAATTATATTTAGGAATAATCGTTTTGCGAAACTAACCGAGCTCAAGAAATACATTTTAATAAAAGGATTTTTATTTGCTTTAAAATTCCACAAAGAGGACTTGTACAAATAAATCATGAAAACGCTCTCAATTACGATCATTGATTCAAATGATACGCTATACGATTAAATATTACACTTTCGAAACGTAATTTATTTTTACACACAAGCGCGTGTATATACATTTTCATTGCGAAAAAATCGTTCAAGCATTATTTCACTTTCCATATTTAATTCATGATTTAATATTCGCGATATCACTTGATTATTACGCTTCGTCGATTGACCAGTAACTACTAATTACTATCATGTTAGGGAAAAAGAATCGTCGAATTTTAAATATCGTCATTGATATTCAAAGGACTGATTCGATCACGTATGTAATGGATGATCGATTGTCGAAAATTCAGAAAGACCATTAAAATCGATTAAATAACGATAAAATTGATGACGAAAGTCGATTAAATGACGACAAGGAGACAACGATCGGTGAGACAGCGATCGGTGAGTCCGTAATTATGATCATAATTAGATTTTATATTTAATTCATCTACGCGACGACATAATTGGGCAATAATAAATCTCGTTCTTTCGTGAATACATTATCGAAAAATATTTCTTATTAATATGACAAGAATTATTTTAAAAATATGAGTTAAAAAGTAAATTGTATTTTTCATACATTCTATATTTTAATATATCTTGTTTTATAATACACGATAATCAACAAGTATAGACCGACATATTAAGTTTTATATTTTATAAAAAATGCACAGAATTTTCGCATGTTATAAAATATATTTTTAAAACATAGATTTATTATATTGCAAAATTACAAATTGAACCTGAATAAATATTGTCAATCCGTGATTTAATCAATAGCAAACAATTATCAACATTTTGTGTGAATTGCCGAGAATATTGTAATTGTGTAAATTATACATGCCTTTTATGTTGAAACTGTCTAATGTTTCCTCGTGCGATAGATATAAAAAGATATCGTCAGTTGTGTTCCTTTTTTTTTTTCCTTTGCCCATTTTCCTCTTCATATTCGCATCTGTTTACTCCATTCTTCATGAAATATCTATCACTATCTGCTCCGATGCTAGCAACGACGTTCTAATGAAGAAATCATGATTTCGCTCCGTTGATGCATGGGTTTCGGAGGCGGCAGATGCGCGGCTCCCTCCTTAAGCTCATAAAAAAGGAATTTCCCTTGCGCCGACTCGTCTCCTGTAGTGCCACGGCTAATAATTAAATTGCTATTTGCGTTCTTCAATCTTCGGGATTTTAGCCGCTTCGCGCGAAATTAGTATCGCAGAAATGTCTCGAAACATATATAGATCAACTTTGGGACATTATTGAGAAAAAAAAATCTAATTCCTGTATCATATTATATTTATTATAATTATTTTATGTTTTTAATTAAGATAATTAATATTAAATTTTATTCTTAACGTATGAATAATAAATTCACTTGATGAAATAATTGAAACAAACTCTCTCTTTAACCGGTGAATAATTGTATATTTTATGCTGCTTACGGTACACTCATTAATCATACGTCATTCATAAATTAAACAGGATTCTCGAAACCGTAAAATAACCGCTTTACGAGTCCATCTTCGGGTTTATAAAATCGAATTTTTATGAATTATGCTGTATTTGATAAAAAAGACATATTGATAAATAATAACGAAAAATGAATATTAAAAGAAACTATCTATAGATAGTACTGATAGGCATGAGTGAATCTATTGATTCAACATGGTTTAAAAATATCAGAGAAGTCAAAAGAATATTAAGAATTTTTACAAATAACGTCGTAAAAAATAGAGAATAATTAAATGAATTTCCGCGATGCTTCGTGTACGAATTTGCGGGATTTCGTTCATCGGCTTTTTAACACCTCACTCTAATTAGTCGGATTTCTTCTGTGGCGAGCGAATTGCGTTTACAATTATTCGTGCACTTAATTGCGGCTCTCCGTCCGGGAAATTTTATCTCACTTCACGACGGGATATCGCGTTTCTGGCTGAGTACAATCTTATTTCCGATGCGAACGGTGATGGGGATGTATTGAATTTGAGGATTTTCTTTTCGAGACAAAACGCGCTATCTCCTCTTTCCCTATCTTGATACAGCATCAGAAGTTGCTCCCGGTTTATTTCCTTTTATCAACGGTAATTGGATTTGCCAGACACAGCTCGCGAATCAAGTGGCTGTCTCGCGCACGAGATTTCTACCGCTTATATAGTTTTCCTTGCTTAACAATTACGATGCTTTTCCCGAAGATTTGAATAATAAACCAATACAAACGCATTTCCCGCGGCGTTCTTGGAATCTATCGGGAATATCGAGTTTACCACGTTATAATGTGGATTATGCAATCCGAGATGACGGAGATGAAAGTTCTCAATGAACTCTGGATATCAATGTTTGATCGTGTATCGCGAATGGCAGTCGGTGGTAACGCGAATAATATTAATATATTACTGTTCGTGCTGTTAGCTAAAAAATTCTGAATCTTATATATACTTTATTACGTTATTGTCTGAATCATCTTGGGAAAATTACAGACGCGGCACGCGGACAGTTTGCCAGAATATAAAATCGATGTGTTACGACGTATCTCTTGAACTGCAACGCTGGCAGGAAACCGAGAGATATTTTCTATTCTCAGATCCTTTGAAATTCGTTCCCGATGAAAATTTCGATAATGCAATGACAAATTTTGCATCAACTACTCTCTCTCTCTCTCTCTCTCTCTCTCTCTCTCTCTCTCTCTCTCTCTCTCTCTCTCTCTCTCTTTGATTTCTCTCATTGATCTCTCTCTTTTATTTAAATATAATATATTGTTTATTAAATTAAATTAATTCCTGTCGATTCAAATTAAAAATTGTGATATTATTGATAATTGTACATAGAAAAATATATATTTTAATATTTAAAAAATATATTTATTGAACTTTTACTCATGTATATGAATTTAAAATTACGATGAAAGATAAGGAGATCCTTAAACTTTAAGCATAAATCAGCATATGTCATATGAGCATGTAACACGATGTTCTACCGTATTCTACACGATGGAGTAAGAGTGTTACTCCAATGCGCAAGAGCTTGCGCGACATAACGGTGATACGAGAACTCCGTTCCTGACATTGTCTCTTACTTTACCTGTGCTCTGGGCTAACGCTAACAGGATTGCCCGAAGGGATCGGGCATAATCTCTCCCCTTTCGTCTTGTCTCCTTCGCGGTCTTTCCTTGTCTCTTTAGAGATTACATCTTGTACGTTGAGCGCAGAATCCATCTTTAAGGACTTTCTCTCTCTCTCTCTCTCTCTCGATACGTTTACCATCAACATGCTATACTACCACAAGACACCATAGAAATAGTTTTCTCCTTGTCTGAGCTAATCGATTTTTAAGCATAGTCGGTCTGTAATCCCGGGAGGGGATATCGCGTATTAAAAAAATATTTTCCTTTGTATGGAATCGGGCGTCTTGAACATTAGCATGAGGCTTCGCGCTTTATCTCGAGCTCTTTAAGCTCAACATCGATCGTAAAGGTATTTGATCTTCGTTTTCTGTGACAGCGTTCGACGTATATTATGATGTATAGTCATCGGCGCGCATTAAATCTCGGAAGCCGAGGAATCCAGAGATTTTTCCGAATACGTCAATGTTCGATCATTTAACAGATTCGTCGAGGGGCTTTCGAATTAACTTGCCCTAAGTCTTATATGAAGACATTGCATGCATTTGTTAAACAGTAACTATCAATATTAATTCTAATTTCAATGTTTTTTTCGATGTTTTAATTTTTTAATTACTTTATTTCTATCTGTCTCATTGTTTATTATTTCTTCTTGATTATTCGCAACTTTTCAATTTTACAATTGTATATAATTTGAAAATTACTAACAATTCTCAATGTCTTTATTTAAAAAAAAAGTAAATAAATAAAATTGGTTAAATAATCATTAAAGATAGATTCGAATATTAAAATATTTTGTATATTGTTCGCTCGGTATGAAGAAAGTAAAATTAATATCACTGTTAATGAAATATTAGCAAGGTTTACATATATAGTTTCATTCAAAACATACATTTATCAGTTAAAATTAAAATTCAAGATTAATGGTAATTAATAATTAATAATCACTCTATTCAATTAGGTACAATATAATTGGCTATTAATGATATATTTTACCTTGAATAAAAGAAATGAAATCAATCCCGATATCAAATTTTTCCTCAGTTTCTTCTCTGAACTTCTCTCGATATCACTAGCACAAGCTTGATCAATCGTGACTCGTTGTCATCGCGGTTGGTTAGACCGACATCCATTAGCGTCTGTGATTAAAGCGACACGGTACGTCGGGCATGCGAGAAAAAGAAGAAAAATCGCGTTATCCGAGAAAGGGGCAGATGAGCGAGCTTAACGTGCGCGCATTACGTACACGCGAAGCTAAGTAAAAGTAAGCTCGACGCGAGATGAGGTTAATCAGCGTACGGCCGTGCATTCGGTTAATTACAAGTCGTGCCGTCGACGCATCGTGCCCCCGTGAATGGAGGAGGGGGCAGGATGGCATCTGTTTTCGCGGCATTTTCTCGTCGTTTGCCAACCGTGAGGCAGACGCAAAGGGCGCTTTTGACACTTTGTTCAGGACGCTTCGATACCGCCGGCGTCGAGATAGGACACGCGCTAGCGCGAGCATTTGGCATCGTCGGTGAATATTCATTCGCGTCCAGACCGATATCAGATCCGGGGCCTCCCGGTGTGATAAACGCAAATTTCGCGCAACGCGCACTCACAAAGGACGACTACCGGAGCGTGAGAGAATCAGCGAAAAAGAAACAGAGAGAGGGTTTATATGCTTCAAAATGATACCGACGTTGAACGCGTGCGTGTTGCAAAGCGGCATTCTGTCTGCGACGAAACGCTGATATTTTAAACTTTATCAGTGATGACAAACGATATTCGAGTTTCTACCGTATTAAATCACGTGATCAGAAAAAAAGACACATAGCGGCTCTAAATATTACGATTTTTTTTTTTCTTGAAAAAATATAACTTTTTTCATAATATAAGATCTTTATAAAGCATTACCGCGCGCGCAACATGGCACATCGTAAAAGATTGCAAATTAAATACATTGTTTTTATTACATTAGCGTGATGTATATTTTACGCATTCGTCTCCATTGAAAACTTTCTTTAAAAAATGTAATTTTGATGATGGAGAGATGGCGTGTTACATTTTCATCTAAACGACGCCTTCGCGCACAGATTTCCAATTCTGCACGATGGATAATCCTTGTTTTACGTCGGACACGTTCGTCGCTTCTCCGGTCCCGCGTATCTTCATAAATGTTACGACTTCTCTTCCCAAAACTGCTTGATATTCCCTTTAAGTGCCTCTTGGCGAGGAAGGAAAGGATTGTGGTAAAAAAAAAGTAGTTCCTCAAGTGTAGATATGCAAATAAAGGGAAAGGATCGAGCAACTTTCCAGGTTTCTTAAACACAACTTCTTCACACTTATCGGCGCGTACCATTCCTCCTTGCCTAATCTCTGAAACGACTTTAAAATTTAAGTTATATATATAATATTCGTGCTATATTTCATAATACCAATTTTTCTCGAAGATTTTTATTTTAAATTTTTTATCACAATATCGCATATATATTTTTTCAGGATATAAATCGTCCAGGAAAAAAATTTTTTACAGTATAAATAATTAAATTTGCAGATATATCGTATTAACATCTATCGATTTTCTAGATCAGTAAAAGTGGGGCAAAGGAGAAATGCATTTGCATATGCGTATACGACCGTAATCGGTATTTATTAGTAAATACGATTATTCTCACGAGAGCACGTATAATTAGACGGAAGTGTGCAATCAGTTGACGAATCTTGCATGCACACGCGTACGCGCGTGCCCGTACGTGAACGTAATTTGCAGTAACGACACGCTCGGCCATGCATACGCATATAAAGCGCGTTTACATACGCGAACCCACTGTTCACGCGGATAATTACGCACGCGTATAGTCCCGAGACTCGACGCGCGACTACTCGAATGCAAGTGTTATGTACAATGGGGAGTATGTTAACGGCATTGTGGTTCACGTTTCTCTCCGCCGTATACCCAGAAATGCTTATTACAAAGCTATATAACGATACTTTGCCTCGGATACCGAGCTTTATGACTGTGCTGATATTTCATTTTTCATATTATATATAGATATCGATATCTCGATTTACATTAATTCGCATTTATTCGTAACTTCATTTGCATCGATCTACATTGATTTGCATAAATTGCCATTAATTTATTGTGACATAACATTTTTCTTTGATTATTAGCTCGATATATCGTGATTATAAAGTACTAAATAATATTAAAACATATGCATCACGAAAGGTCATCGGTGTATTCTATTAAATTTAAATATTTTTCATTAATGATCGACTGCTTTTCGCTTTGTTGAATGTTCTATATATATACTTTGATTATAAAACTATGGGATTGCCATTCTCACATTGCCCATAAACCCGAACATGAAACCTGTAATAGATACTTTAGAACAAGATAGTGAGACCCTTGATGTATATCTGCTCTTAGATCTCGTCAACCAAAAAATACGAGTAACTCTAGCACAGGTTTATAGTATCAAGACGCAATTATTTGTTTACATAGAAGGATATATTAAAATCGTAAAATGCAATAACAACAGATTTTGCATTTTATTTTATCATTCTCAACACCAGACAAGAATAAAATTATTCTCACTATTGATTTTTCAAGAGGCAATGTATTATATTAATTTTATACGAATATTTGTTAATTTAATTTCGACTTGAATCTCGTATTCTCGCAAGAAAATCGACGTCTTTCAATCAAAGTCGCGCAAACTGGCGATTGATATTTTATCTCTTTCCGATAAACCCCTTCACCTCCTATAATCGCCATTAGTGCATCGTACACACTCGGGATGTGTACTTGGATTTAATTATGTAGACGAAAACGAGAAGTCGCGCGCAAGCACATATAATAGATATACGATCTTGTTCCCTCGTGTACGCGTGAAACCGGTCTCGTCCGATCGCTCTTTCTCATGTTGAAACGAGAAAGCTACGTACTCCGCCACTCGTGTGGCTGACCGTCAAGAGCCGTAAACCCTACGCTTCTCCACTCGCGGCGGTCCTTTTGGGTGGCGAACAGTCCATCAAGCAGTGCATAATGACAACGTGATAGCGCCACGCCGTACGTTCTATTTATTGCCTGCATACGATGTTAGCCATGTGCCATGTCCTTCTTTAATCGTTCGATTTGTCCATTATCGAAGACGATATCATCCTCCGATCTTAATCCGGTAATTAGTATTCCTATTGAGACAAATGGATTCCGTTGACTTTTGCGAATTTTTCTACTATTATTGTGAAATATCACCGACATAATCGCGTATCGAGATATAAAATAATTAATAAAATTCCTTTCTTCTTGAACAAAATAACAATATTGATATCATTCATACACATAGGTATAAATCTTACATTGATTTTTTTTTTGATAAAAGTTAGCGTACTTAAAGTGGAACAATCCATAATCGGATAAAAAGGACATTTTGCTCTAAATAAATTTAATTAACAAATATACAATTATTATTCGTGTTTTTAAATTTATATATATATATTTAATAAATTAGAGAGATATATATTAATTCATTTTCCTTATAAAATAAAGCATACATTAAAAACTATTGTACTATAATTTCTTATACTTGCAAGAAAATATATACAAATAATATGTATTTACGTGGCAATGCATTGTATTTTATAACAGTTTTTGTGCACCCCGTACATTAACGTCGCACTAATCAAGATGTGTGTCTAAAAAAAACAAAAAAAAAAAAAAAAAAAAAAAAAAAACCACGTAACTTTTCTTTCTCTCTTTTCTCTCCTTTTTTCTTTTACTGTCACGTCTATCAGCCGGCACAATCTTCTCGGTAATAAAATGTTCTGAAAGAGAATACCGTGGTTCGACCCTCGAAGTTCTTTTTCCTAAAAATTACAGTACCGTTCCCGTAGTTACTTGTTATCCGAGAACCAGTAATTACTACAGGAGAGGAAACCGCCATCGAGTTGACTCCGCGGACCTCTTTGGTTTATCTTTCCTTTTGAAATTCTCTCCCCCTTTCGCGGTAGACCGTTTTTACCGCTTATGAAGTTTACTCCGCGCCCTCGCTCCATGTTCGCTAAATGGAAGTTAACCACCGAACAGATCCTTCCAACCGTTTCTTCCGTTATCCTTCGAGTTTCTTCTGTCGTTCTGTCTCGCGTAGTTATCGAGTTTTCCGAACAAATTTCGCGAGTTTTATTTCCAGACGATGTGTCCTCGTACGTTATCATTACGTATTAATTCGAAGTAGTGTAATTCCGAGCTTGGAAAAAAATACGAGAAAATTAAATTTTTATTTGTACTGCAAAATTAGCTCGCGATAATGCAATTTATTGATAATTGTCCATCGTGAAACTATAGAAAAATGTTATCTATTCGATTATATTCCCTCTGACAAGAGGAAAGTCTTCGAGAGACACTAAATCGTAATTTCCTCTTCGAGTTTTATGTTCGCGTAATTTTGCTCTTCCTTTTATCGTAAACGGGCGCCGTCCATTCATCCGGCGTGCTATTCGAATCGTGAAGTCCCTTTTCTACGATTCTATTGCCTAATGTTTAAGAACTCTCGCTTTCGCCTGGATTCCGTACTTGGTACTCCGCACACGTGCTATCGCCAATTTCGTTGCCGGGACGCCTGCCGAATGGCAAACTGGATAGGCCTTATCCTCCGCTCGGCTGTAGCGAGTTATCAACGTAAATCCGTTTACGAGCTTATGGAAGCGTATATTTCGTTGCGCGAACGCGCAACATTACTCTCCGGCTCGCACATCTCCGATTACTTGCAACGAGATCGCGGTAATGCAATTTCCATCCCGTAACATCGACGAAGCATCCGATTTTTTAAGACGGGCACTAAGTCCATCTTTTGCGATATTTTAGCTTAAGTCTGTCTATATCGACGTCTACGAAATTTTATATCGATCAAGTTTTATCAACACCAAAATAAAGAACAGAATTATTTTACAAAGTTGAATGGCAAAGAAACTTGAAGGCGAGAAATATTAATGTTCGATATTTCTACGTACAAAATATGTTAATACTTCCGACATTAATTTTAAACAGATTTAATAAAAAAATTTACAATTAAATTTTTCTATAGGAAAGGAAAATATTAATATTTCTTTTTATATATTTATAAATAATTTATTTGCGTCTTTTTCTTATCGAGAATAATTTTTTTGAAATATTGGATTGCGCGTGTGTGTGTGTGTGTGTATATGTGTGCGCGTTCAGAGTTTAATACTTTTTTATGAAATAATATATATAAAATAAATGAAATAAGAAACTGTATAAACAATTAGGAAAAAATTTTCCAAACGACCCAATAGTATTAATAATTTTATTTTTTAAGCGATGTTACACCAAGTATATATAAATAACTCGTTTTTTTTTTTTTAATATTAAAAATATAGTATAAAATTTTTTACATAATGCATATAATAATATTCTGCAAAATATTTTTCACATGCGCATTTTCACATCAAGCATTATCATCGATTTGTTCGTCGAGTTTTACATAGTAATTTTTTAAGCTGCATCATTTATGTTTAATGTAATCGCTCTGGTAAAAAATATTTTTATGGTTTACAATATAGATAGATCCATCGTCTTTGATGAACTTCGATCTGATACAAGAAGAGAGAGATACCTCTCTAGGGCTCGATATTCCGCGGTATAAAGTTACTTTCTTCGGGATAGTGTGTTGGTAGACGGATTCGGCCCTATACGTGCGTATGTGCATGGCCATGCATACGCGTGTGAAGAAATGCGCCTCTCCCGCTCTCTCTTCATACCGGGTAGAATTTCCAATATTATCGAGGCATCGGTATTATATACACGACGCCCGCTCGAAACTGCGGAATGTCGTCCTTCTCGGCTTCGTCCTCGTCGTCTCGGTCGATCCTCCTCGAGTCTCACGCACGCGAATGCGATCATAAATATCGTACGTGAGGCAGCGTTCGCGATTCATCTCCGTAATTTGGAGTCTTCCATTTCCGATTCGATAAATCTCGCCGCAATCTCCGGAAAATAAATGCTTAAAGTCGGGTCATCGAGGAGAAACGTCGCTTTTTTTATTCTGGTAAAAACGCCCTTCTTTTCCAGATTCCTTTCTACGTATCTGCATCGTAATAGAGCGTTAGGGTGGTCGCTGCTCGGGGCGAAAAGATAAAGAGCGTAAGGGAGCGAGAAGAGCCGTCGAGAGAATCAGAATCCTAATAGAAATCAAATTCTTATCAATCTACATCTGTACTTATTATTAATGTTGCAACGACTTCAGTGTTTAAGAATCGTATTGTTCGATAAATCGTAACATATTTATTGATTTACAACATTTTACATATCGAGAAAAATATTTTGAAATGTTTAATATTGGCGTTATGTTAGTGTCACGTTTCCACTTATTAGCTGTATTATTAAAATAGAAGAGAGAGAGAGAGAGAAAGAAAAAGAGACTCTTCGCGTATATCCTTGCAAATATAAAATAAAGCGTACATTTTCTATTATATGTGAATCATGCGTGCGCGATTTATGATCACCGAGGGATGGACGTTACTATTCACGCTACGATAATTAATCAGGGCGTATTCAGAGCGAGGTGATATATTTTGCTAATAATAAATATGAATTTGCAATGTGTTGGGTAAGGTGGCCCGAATTCTCAAAGGCACGGCTAAATGAGTCTCCTGCGATTAATCGCGCACTCAGTCAAGTGCCATTTGTTACAGCGCTCTGAAAATAATACCGGGCGTGTAACACCTGGTCGCTAACTGCAACTGCGCGAACCCTTTTCGCCTCTCACGCGACTAATTGCAAATTCGATCGCAGTAACGCCATTTGTTACGTTATGGCTTATTGAAGGCTTTGTTCGTTAGCCTTTCGACCCACAATCGAGAAAAAGGACCCGAATCCGCACTCGTTATCGCGCGAAATAATCGTGTAGAGACACGTAAATCGTGGCGTGTCTGTATTTTTTTTTCCATTCGGGCTAAATATATGGAGATCAGCTGGGGATACAATTAATCACACGACGGAATGTTACCTCAAGTAGGGTATATATGATTTATTAGTAATTCATGTGCGAAAACACGCATACCGCTAGCTAATTTATTCCTAGTATAATTATGCGTAAAGTATAAAGAGATAGAGAAAGGATATTTTAATAATTAAAACGAAGAGAGAGAATATTAACTTTATTACTATTTCCATTTATAATTATATGTTAATTGGAATATATTGCTTTACGAATATGATTGTAAAAATGCGGAGACAAGATATAAATTTCATAGTTGTTTGCATTTATCGCTACCGCTTCTCCATGATAACGTCTGTAGAGAACAATGTGCTCTCTTTGTGCTCGGAGTAAATAAAGTCTCGACTGTCGCCGGCCGGCATCCCTGCCGGTGTTAGAGATATACCGATCTACCTTGCGTTTTCACACTTTACGTACCTTTTCCTCGCACCCCACGGCAGATAGCTATCTTGGGACTCCGGGAGAAATGTTGGGGGATGAATTTTGGTCAGGCAGCTCGTAAGGAACCCCAGGAATCGCTACGTGCTCCGTACGGAGAAGAATCCGAGCCGCGCGAGCTAGCTTGCGCTGACACGCGTCTATATATAACACGAAACCACGAGGATTTCTCTCATCCTCTTTTCTTTTCCGCGCAACGAAAATCTTTCGTCACGAAAACACTTTAGTAGTTCCCCCGAGTACCATCTCTATCGACTCTGTCCGCCGCTCTGTCTCTCGCTTCGCCGAGATCCTCCGTGTGCTGCATATTTTCCCCGCAAAATGCTACACAGTCCGATTCTTTTATCCTTAAAAGACCTTATTAATTTACTTCCGACTCGTAATTAATTTCTGCGCCGGACATTATGCGAAAATTTGTCGGTGGCTCCAGTATTTTCGCTAAAATATAATAGCACGCTATTCTTTTTGTATGCGTGTGAAAGAGAATACATCTCCATCCAGTTAATACGCAAAACAAGTTAAAATGATTGTTGCCTTTATAAATATTATGCAAATTCTGTTAGGATAATTTTGCGCGAACAATTAACGTGATTCGTAAATATTATCAATTTAATAACAATTGTCTTTCGTTGCATATGCTTATGTTATAAGCTCTTTCATTCAAATAAGTTTAAAATGACGTTTAAAGTTATGCAACAGTTATGCAAATGATTGAATTTAAACTTTGCCAAGCTAATATTAGCACCGCCGCTTGTAAAGTTTAAGCATTGCAAGCAGTGCGCGGTTGAAAATTTTAATAATGTTTTTGATTACTTTAATCTAATTCACTTTTTTTTTTTTAGCAATACATTTAATAAATGCAATGCATTTTATTATTATAAAATCGATACTATTCATAAAAATAATTTACATTTATCTGTAATAATGCAGGGAGATTAAATCATCTATAAATGATATAGTCGATTTATAATTATAGTATTTTATAATTATCAACTTGATATTTGGATAAAACGCAACTCTTCCTCTCATTATCGCGTCTTTAATCATTATTTGCGCAAAACACTCTTGAAATTCTAATTTTACCGTATTTTATTTATATACAGTAATTAGTAATACACAGCGAAAAAAATTATAAGCGTGTTTTAATATGAGATAATAACGGAATTGGTAAACCATTCAGGTAGCTGCCATGGATGTCATATGTACTGAACGAAGATATACGCTTTTACGAGATTTTCTTTTTTACGAATAGACGTTATCGTGTCTTAATGCATATCTAGATTTCTGGTCACGGTTTGCAGTACGAGCAATGTTTGCTCTGCGAATCAACTGATATTGAAACCGGTCGGCGGTTTCTCTCTCGGCGGGACGAAGCCGGGATGTCGCCGCAGAAACCAATTACGACGTATTCAGCCGTGGAGGAGCTAAAATCCCGTTCGAGTAGCCCTCGAACCTCATCCGCAGACGTGGATAATCGCATCGTGGGTTACTCCCGCAGCGCGAACGTGCACGAGTGGGTGCCTGAGTTCTCTCGTCGATGCGTTCGTAAACGTAACACGAAGACAGAGAACGTCGCGCATCGCGCGAGAGTTGTGCCGAGAGAGGGTGAGAAATACGTTCTTTTCTCGCACGCCATTCGCGATACCTCGCTTCGCTGTCTACGGGAAGCTGTCGTATACCAGTCGCGTCGCAACATATGTAAATGACATGGACGCAAGTGGTATCCGGTTGATGTAGTAGGGCGTATTACCCGCCTTCGCGGGTATATAAGCGAACGGGCAGCATCATCAGAGACACGGGGCGAGCTCAGGTGCGGTTTACCGACATCACTTTATCCAGTCCAATGAGCTCATTTTTTATACGAATCGTGAAACGATTTCATGTTTCTCGCTGTAAATATAAGTCACGCAAGATGAGCTAAAAACGTATGTAAAATATGCTTAGTAACTGCAAATGTCTTACTGGAAGGTAAATCGAGGCTTATCGAACAAAAAACTTATTTACCGAGTTCATCAGCATTCCTGAACGTCGATAAAAAGTTTACTTTTACCCTAGACGATAGGATACACTTTAACTTTGTTATAATTACGGTCGCGATTATTGTATAATTATGGCGTCTTTCTATAATTATACCTTGGTGAAGATTGAGGAAAACTTTAGAGTTAACATTATGGTGTTGCGGGCAATAACTCAGCATCGTTCATTTCTCATGTAATTAAGGATATATCTTGTTTATTTTCTTTGGAATTAAAAATATCATTTTTTTTTTCTTCCAATTATTATCTTGGAATTATTACGTGACATATTTAATTTTTCTTCAATTATTACTAATCCAGAAACAGTATAACGATGTAAATTATATCTACGGCATATCTGGATAAATCATCTTACATTCGATTCGCGGGGGATTCAGACTAATAATGGCGCTTCTGAATAGATCGTATGCCAGGCTTAAAGCTAGGTTTGAATGGCGAGCTGTCGTAAACGTTAATTTGGTACTGAGCCACGGTTTAACCCTATCAGTGCCGAACAGACGATAGTAATGTTGTATATCGTAATGTGCATTCTATTATGTTATTATATCTAAACGAAGGCAAAATATTAATACCTCTATAACATAACGGGGATTAAATTCTTCACCGGAATTTTAGTTTCCACCATTTACTTATGAATCTTACTTCGATATACTTTGAGATTGAAATTATTACTATTAAAAGGATGTATTCCTGTATACATTTTTAAACTAATACGCCAAAAATATTTACTTTTATTATTATTATAAATAATATTTGATAATGTCATTAAGAAGAGGGATGTCTGATTATTTTAGTTTGTTTATTAACGATAATTATCAGCTTTCTGAAGGCTGGATATATAATTTAAAGAATACCGCTTTCTTTCTGTTCTAATTTTTAGTTTAATTTGTCATAATTGTAATTCGAAATATATCATTCAAATGCGAATTGAAAAGGAATATTTAGAGCGTGACGAAGTTAAAATGCCGCGCGTAAGGGAGCTGTACGCATTTCACACATTGGTCGACGAAACACACGTGAAACAGGAAAAAAAAAAAGCGGTGAATGTAACGGGGAGGTGTGCCCATGGTGAATTGATGATTCACGGGTTAAAGCTGTCGGGCGCCGTCTTATATGTACAGGGTGTCTCAGACTTGTTATTTCTCGATCATTGTTATTATGAAATTATAAGTCAATTTAAAAATAATAGCGATTATTTCGGGATATCGATTGATATCAGCTTTAATATAAAAATTTATTATATGTATATGTCTGTAATATAAATTACAAAATTATTTTCGGTTAATGTTCAAGCGAAATTTATACGAAAATCTTGCACTCTCAGAAAGGATTTCTGATAACGAGATAAAAAATATTCTTGACATATTTAATAGTATCGCAACCTTATGCGGTATAAAAATAAAACAATTTTAAAAATTAAATCAATAATTCCTTTTCTTCTCTCTCGAATTAAATAAGATTGTCTTACTATCTTGAGACAAGAGTAACATGTACAAATCTAAGCTTATATATTCTTGCATTTAGACTAACTTGATGATAGATCGCTACAAATTTCCATCTTCATCTTTGTGAGAAAATTAACGGGATAGCATCAAGAGCATTTTATTCTAGATTTAAGAATTTTCCATTTAAGATATAAAATATTCCTTTTTCAATAATAAATATGATTGTCGCTATATCGATTCTATTTTACGATAGATTGAAGAGTAATAGCATTAGATCCGGAAATCTTTTCTGTGGGTGTGCTTAAAATTTATTTGCCGATGTATTTAATGTCTCTAAAGCTTGTCGCCGCGCGCGCGCGCGTGCGAATAATGGGCTTTCAAGTTTCTCATGGGAGAGATAAATTGTCCGTAAAATCAGGTATAGAATCTCCGAATGAAAGGACATCCGGCGGGTGTGAGACACCCCGTATATCGCGTCTTAAGTACTATGCAGAAAAGGGGGGAGGGGGGGGGAGAGGATCTTTGAGTCCTTACGAGCGTATATCGCACGTGGTCGTCGCGGCGTCTTAAGATGCATCGCATGCGTATATTAAAGCCGGCTTCGCTCGCGCGATGTATCAGTCCTAAATCCACACACTCGATGCCAAGGTGACGAGGCGATAGCGTTGTTGTATTCCGGGGAAATGCGACGTCTACGCACTCTCAGAAAGGATTTCTGATAACGAGACAAAAAAAAAATTCTTGACATATTTAATCGTATCGTAACCTTATGCGGTATAAAAATAAAACACTTTTAAAAGTTAAATCAATAATTCCTTTTCTTCTCTCTCGAATTAAATAAGATCGTCTTACTATCTTGAGACAAGAGTAACATGTACAAATCTAAGCTTATATATTCTTGCATTTAGAATAATTTGATGTTAGATCGCTACAAATTTCCATCTTCATCTTTGTGAGAAAATTAACGGGATAGCACCAAGAGCATTTTATTCTAGATTTAAGAATTTTCCATTTAAGATTAAAATATTCCTTTTTCAATAATAAATATGATTGTCGCTATATCGATCCTATTTTACGATAGATTGAAGAGTAATAGCGTTAGATCCGGAAATCTTTTCTGTGGGTGCGTGGGCGCGCATGATGCGGATAACGAAATCTCCGCATCACGCTAGGCGAAACTTTCTCCCAACGACATTAGCACTGACGTCACCCACGTACACACATCCTTGATATTCTAATTAAAGCTCTTTAAAATTAATCGCATTTTGATTTATAAGCTATATTTTTATAATTAAGGAGATTTAATAACGGTAATTTCGAAATTAATGAATTGCGTAAGACAGATGAGAGATATTTGCATTAAAGAAGCTTGATTAATTTATCACGAATTAATAACCTGATCATATATGATCATTAATTTTTGTCATTTGGATAGATATGTAATAGTATTCAAAGATTATCATTGTATCATTATTTAGATATACGCTAACAAAGAGACCGTGACATTATTCTGCATGAATATTAAATATTCATTATTATTATTGATCCCCGTTAACGAGCTGAGCTGTAATGTATGGTTCGTTATCATATAGTGTATAGGACACAATACACATATACATATGACGTGTTACATTTAATCCCAGTTTCCCTCAATCGGCGAAATAATATATTCTATTCGTCAATGTAATTCCCATTTAATTATGCTCATTTGCATAATAGATGACGTACGCGTACTAATTAACACAGCTCGTAATTTCCTGAGATTTTTACACGACTCTGTCATTCTGACTCGTAGGATACTCTAAAATAATATAATCTTGTAAAATTTTTGCGATAATAGTTCTCTCGATTATATTTTCAGAGAGCGTAGAATGCGTGTAAGAGAAATATAGAATAAAGCGCACACATAGAAAAAATTTATTATAAAAAAGATATTGCATGTAAATACAATATTATATTTAATTAGCTGTATTGAGTTCCATATATTTTTGTTTTGAATTTTGCCTCGAAGGTAGTAATGCGGCTGTAACGTATTGGCTGTGTGCGGGCTTGTAAAATTATCGAGATACGCATTCACGCAAGATGAACGATACGCTCGTGACGTGACACGTCATATCGTCTTGACAATTGATTTTTTCAGAGCATCGCGATAAAACGTCGGACGCGGTGGCGCGTATCGCGTGAGCGGATCTTCCTTCTCTCTTTCATTCCCACGAAAATGAATTTAATATTTTCGTTTATGGCGTGCAATCGATATAAATGCAAATTAGGGTTCGCGATACGGCTTGGTCGACTGATTCGATTTCTTCTGCGTTCGTTCGCGGAAGTAAAGAGAAGAATGAAACCTTGTCAAAGCTGTTCACGTTTAAACGATAATGAAGATACGAGGTTTGAGGAGTCATGCAACTAGTCTTTAGTCGCCGGATTAATATAATTCATTGAATTTTGTTCTAATAATTTGTAAATAAATTAGGGATTGATATAGACATATATCATCATTTTTTTCTCAAAATATTAAAAATATTATAAACTTTTAAAAAAATTTCACAATTTTATTTTTTATGCGCCCAACTCCATTGTGTTAATTTTTAAAATAATCTTTTTACCACACGATACATCCTTTGCTCTTCTATTTTTTTTTCTTACGATCGATATATCTTATGTCAGAGAAGGGTTAATGCACGCGATATGTTTTTCGCTTCGAAATATAGCATTTGTACGTCATAAGAAATATCTTTTATATATATATATATATATGTATGTAGCATAATACTCTATATGATGCAAAAGCCAGTTTGATAATGTCTACTATATTATAAATTGTTTTATATAATATAATGTATGCAATATCTTTAGAGAAATCGAACATTTTTTTTCTATATTTATTCGTAAATTTAATAAGGTATGTAGATATGTATATCTTTTCACGTAGATAAAATTTGAAACAATTTTAAGAAGCAATTTTTTATTACTTAATACGATTGATGCGATCGCGAGGGAAGGCGTGTTCACGTAAACGTAATGCACGTCGGGCGCAAATGATAGAAAGCTCTTTTTAATCAATCAAACGGATCCCGCCGAGGCTCGAAGGTAAAATTTGAAACGGCCACATACGCGGCCCGACGTCGCGTCGACATAAATTTCATGCGCTTTCGTTATTTCTCGTCTGAGCAAACATTTCGACGCGCAGTGTGCAACGATCTCCGCGCACGGTCAAACGCATCTCCCGGGTGGATTGCATATATGAAACCGCGTTTATTCCGCTACAATTACGCGGAGTGCCACACAGGTATCGCGCCAGAGTCGTTTCGCAAAAAGCATTCGCCCAGCTCCCTTCTCTCTTTTTTCTTTCGCCCGCGCTCGCCATATTTATGCACGCGCACATGTGTTTCAAGCGCGCGCTCGTTCGAATTGGGGGGATTTCACGGGATAGCGTGTGGTCGACACGAGTGACAAAAAGATTGAAAAAAGTGTCTCTCGTTTCGGACACCTCCACGGGAAGCACAGGGTTAAACGATGCGCAGCAATACACAGTCATACACGTTGGGAACCGTAGCTTTTATCGAACCAAATGTAGAAGAAAGTAATGTATAGCCAATCTATCAAAGATACATTTTTTTTGGAGTAGCATATCATATTTGATGATCGAGCGAAGAAATGATAACATTATAATTTATTTATTCCGCGTTCTAAATTGCACACTATATATATTCCGCAATATCACAGATCGATCAAGAATGATATGGCGAATTCTGTTTATATTTAATGTATATTGAAATTGAAGAAATTTTTTACAGATATTTTAATTTTAATTACAATATTACACGAAAAACTTTTTTTTAGTGGGAATTAAGTGTCATATAAATTGATAGATATCTTTTTATAATTTTTCTTTATAATATTTTTTAATAAAATTTTGACTTGACTTTATCATATCGAGATAGTGTGTCGCTTTAATAATATCGACCGTGTAATAAGCACCGCGTTTAAGGTCTCCCGGTAATTCTCGCGTTTTTTTTTTTTTTTACTCGCACATCTATTTTCTCAGTAAACGCGGCATATGGTGTTCAAACGTGTTGCGTTGGTCCGATAAATCGGTCGAACAGATTTCTCGCATCCAGCTTCCCGTAGCACGAGGAAGAAATAATATCGAAATTTTTTTTTGATTATGTCATTTTCGTCGGATCGTATAATGTGTCTCTAAAGAAACAGTCTGCTTGTCACATAATACTACTTAGAGCTTTCAAGTTTTCAAGATTTTTGTTTGATTTTAAAATAATTTTCTCTCATATTTTTAATTATAAGTCGTATATTTTTCGTAAATATTTTTAAAATTTTTAATGTCTTATTTATGTAATATTATCGTTCGCGTAATATCCGAAATACCTAATATTTACATATCTTATTTTCCACTTTTAGTCTTTCAAGAAAATATTTATATTGCTTATATATTATATATATATGTATATATTGAAACTTTTGAATTTACTTTTATGAATTTTTCCTGAATTTAATCAACTTTGTCGTCACAAATTCCGCAAATGTTTCGTAACTTTATATCGCCCGTTACCGTCGTTAGTTTTGAGCGTCGAGCAACGTTCCGCGAAAGCTTGTACGTCTCGACACGTTGCACGGTTAATTCCGCAAGAAACTTCGTAACTACCTGGCGAGGGCCGGAAAGTCTAGTTATTGAAGGTACACGTGCGAACCGTTTAGCCCGTGCACATGCACGTGACGCCGGTTTCTCTCTCTCTCTCTCTCTCTCTCTTCCTCGACGTCCCGGTGGTGCTCGACGGCCGCGGAAAAGGCCGACCAGCTGTTGCAGCTCGAACCGATCGAAATCTTCTCGGTTATTGTATCAAACGCATAAATCTCGTCTTTATTGCTGTTATATGCTAAGCAGGACGAATCCTCGGACGGGTTACGACGACGGCCATGGGAACACCGTACGGCGCAAGAATAACACGTCTTCGTATAGATGGATGCGCTTGTTGCATACTAAAGCGTACTGCATAATATATTCTGTTTTTTTCCACTTTTATCCGTCCGGCATTATAAAATTAATTTTTTCCCAATGAAAATGTATTAAAATATTAAGTTCTTCGGATTACAGGTAATTGAAAATTTAAGGATTTTTACGAATTAAGCGTTTAAATAAATTAATACTTAATAAGATTTTCAATTCGCGTTAAAGAAACGTTCTCTCTAAATATGGCATAAGCAAGCATTCGCGGGATACTTACGTTTTGGTGAATACATGTGCAACTATGCGTTCGTATGGGCGCACCCTCGTCTGCGTTTCGATGACCGGAGATAGTCATCGGTGTGGACTTATTTAATTTGGCGACTGGTTAGCCTCGCGAATTGTTTGCGGAACGATCGTTACCGCTGATTTATACGCTCATTCGTTTTCGTGATCGACCCTTCCTCCGCGTTACCGCGGCCGCGTTAGACGCGTGTGCGTGTAAATACACGTGTCTATATAGGCGTGTATGTATATTTAGGCGCAGTTCGCATGGCACAAATGCCACGAACGCGCTCGCCGCTATCCTGCTCGTTCCTTCGGTCCCCTCCCCCCCCCTCCCCCCCCCCTAGCAACTATCCCCTGGGCTAATTTTGTATCACGACGCTCGATCCTCGGAAAGGGGCGGGGATCGTTAAAAGTGCTCCGGAAACGGGGATTTCTTTTTCTCGCTTATTAATGAGTACGAGTAAACCCCTTTCTGGTGCGACGGAGCACCCGAAACGTTTTGTCACCGTCGATCGTTAGCTCGACTCAATTTGCGCCCGGTCGGGACCTCATACGATATTAATTCCGAGGGTCTGTTTTTGTTTCAGACATTCTTTCGAGACAAGAGAAATTAACTTGCGTGTTGGGTCTTTTTTTAGAATTCTCAAAAAATTTAAATATTTTTAAGAGAGAAAACATTATATATATATTCTATTTTTATTTTATTATTTTTATTTAATTAAAAACATATTGATTTAAACTTCAACTAAAACATAATTTTTATTTATAGTTTTGCATTTTTTTTTTTTATAGATATGCATATGGGGTTTGGGAAATATCAAATTTTTTTATCGACAATGTGTACAGTATATTATACTTAAGAATTTAAGTGAATGATATCCAAATCGCCGAAATATCTCTTCTGACTTGTGACTTGTGAACAAGTGACGTTTTGGCTGCGAGATAACTATTTTATACGCGAAGAGATTAATTGTTATTAATGCAAATAGTTTGATCTCGATCCTAGGGCCGATTGAAAAACATCTACGTTGCAAAATTGATTTACGGCGTATTAAACCGCGGTGTGTTTCGGGTAATCCATTTATCTCGTACAACACTTGCTGTGCCGCTTGATTTATCGCTTCTATGGAACGTTGCTCGCCAGTGACTATATCAGAAATAGTACGGTTTATTCATACGGAATATTGCCTATTGCATCTTGGGGAGAAAGGTAATAAAAAGTAGGAAAAAAATGGCGTTATTAATTCGATGTGACTCGCTCGCGACGAGGTAGTACGTCAATTCTTTTTCTCGCTGAAAAAGGAAATGCATTTCCGCAGTAAATATCTTTTTCTCGGAGCATCGCGTGCTGAATACAAAGGAGCGATAATTAGCTCTTTCCGCGATGAGACCCTTCCCGATCAGACATGGAGTGGCACTCCATCGATATCTTTTTAATTCTTCTCACGCCACTCTCTCGCATTTTTTCCAATCTTCCTCTTTTTCTTCTCTCATCTTCTAGAATTTCACGGACGATATTATGGTAAATTTGTGACGCCGAGCATTCGATATGAAAGCTTTGAAAGCTTGATGGAATATTTCTCGCGATCGAATTGCAACTTTATATATTCACGCCATCCGGGAATATTTCATATTTTTTGTATATAGAAATATTAAAAAGGACGGTACATGTAATAAGTCTATTTTTCTAAGACTTATTTATAATTTATTACGTTGTAGCATAGCTAATAAATTTTCTACTAAATTTGGTTAGAAATGCATCGGTCGATTTTAGTCAGATTTATAACTCCGTGAGGCATTTTTTTTTTGAATAAACAGAATTTTTAAAGAATTTTATTTAAATTTCATTTAATAAATACGTGCTTTGTGTTGTTTTCAACAATAGAGATATTAGCAGTTTTTAAATGGAAAATATTCTAGATGACTCGTAAATATACATATGAAATTGCGCGTTTTATAGTATCGATAATCTGGTCTTTAAATTTTATATATAAAAATTTTGTATGAAAACAATTTGATACAATATTTACAATTTACAGATATTTGATAGCGTATAGATAAATTTTGAATAGAAAGAATGCTATTCAACATATTAGTTCGGATTTAATTTACTCAGTTTTCTGTATTAATACATTTGTTTTCTCGTTTTTTTCTTTCCGTTTATCTCGATTTATTTTCGTTTCGCACTGCGGTACGTATAATTCTATTTCCGATAATATATTCAATGTACTAATCTTTTAAAAGCTCTTACAAAACGACCTAAATATCACATTATGGGTAAAATACACAATGTATCTGACTTTTTGTTCCGTTAAGCAAAACTGCCAATATGCCGCTCCTGCTTATTTCACGGCAAAAAGAGACCGTTCGGGAAAAAAAAAAAAGAAAAAAAAACTTCGTGAAACGTATACTACGAAATATTATACACTACACTGGAATACACAAAACGGCTAAATATTTTCTGCTTATTAAACTGGAATATTGAATTTCCTGTCCGAAGGGGCTGACATCTCTTTGGTTATCTCATTTGCCCGACTTAAAACGAAATGGCAATACATATGATTTGATTTTGTTAGAATCCTATATTTAGAATTTATTCAACATACATGATTCTGAATATTCATTACTTTTGCGCGAATATCCATTATATTAATCCTAGCGATTATTACGGCGCATTTTTAATCCTGTCAGATTAAGCGTGAACTGGAAATGTAAAGTAATGTAAATGCCAAGAACATTTCATTTTCTCATACTTTTCATATTTTTTTCTTATAATATAACAAAGTAACTTTATATTTTACTTTTATTGCTGTAAAAAAAATTTTTTATTATGAGATGATAAAAAAAAATGGGAGAATATTTAAAAGATTTGTAAAATAAATAAGTTCTCTAAGCATCAAATTATAAAAATAAATATTTCTAATTGTATATATATTTTTGTTTATACTTATAAATTCTTTCGTTCTCAGCTTGAAATATTGCTATGTTTATATTTTATATATTTTACTGGTATTATTTGATGCCGTTTATAATATACAATATATATATACAATTTTTTGTAAGAGATTTATATCAATCTGCAACAACAGTCGAGAAAGTTTGTTCGCTCTTGTCCGCTTCCTGCGCATAAAAAAGTCTGTTATTTTTAAATCTAGAAAGTTCGGCAATAAGACTTGGTTACGACGGGAACGTAATTGTGAAAACGCACAAAATATAATGGAACTTACAGTGAAATTTCCGCACAGAGCAAGGGATCCACACCGTTCAAGTTAAAGCCTTGTGAAACTTTTAGGAGTGCATATAATGCAAAGTGACGGCGAAACAGTGAACGGGACGGAGACGATTCACGAATTCTTGCAAAAGCTTTCGCGAGTCCGAGGGATGTTCGGAATTTTTCTCCGGGCGAAACTTATGCCGATTGCGGCCTTGACATTTCTTTCTCGGCGAAGTTTTCGAGAACAGTAGACTCTGTCTTTGTCATATTATTTTACTGGGAGCTATATTACATTATTCTACGAATTTACACATTTTTTTTAACGGAATTATAGAGTATTATTAATGCGTAATATTTTTTTTTTTTTAAATACAATATATTACTATATTTTTAAAATTCATTTTATTTGCGCATTAAATAGTGCTCGTTAGAGAGTAGCTTTGTAGATTTGCATATTAGTTGGAACGTAATGCAATATTTTCTAATTTGTAAATAGAATGCGAGCAGGAGTGCGACAGTTCTTCCGCATAATTAATTAAGTAGTATGCGTGAGTGGGAATTATGTTACTCTGGATTATTATGCTTATCATCTCGCATGAGAAGCGCGAGACGTTTCCGCCGCGCGGAGTGAAAATTCTTGATGACATTTGCAAATGAAATCAGGCCATTAAGGTACTGTCTCTTCCATCTTGTTCCGCACTATTTCCACCAAGACAATGCGACGTTACTTCCGGCCTGTCCGCATTCCGCCGTTATCTTGCAGACAGATGACAGCGATATTGCTGCTGCCTCGCGATTAATCTGCATATTCGTCTCGGTAACGATTTGTTCGTCTGAATAGTGCCAGAGATATGAAGTTGTCGGAATCCAAGCGAAATCTTATTAAATTGGCTTTTGATATGACAGGATATTCTACTAAAAAAATATTTAGGTACAGAGCTTCGAATACGAAAGATAGATTATATAGAAGTTTGAGACATCAAATTCTATGATTTTCTTAAGAAAAAAAAAAGAAATATAAAAGTTTTGAATGTATATACAACGATTTAAAATTATCTACATGAAATTTTGCATTTATATTAATTAAAGGTATAGAAATTTAAAACATATTTAAAGTAATGATATAATTTATTGATTTAAATGATTAATTATATGAATTAAAGATATAATGGTTATTTTATATTTCTACTAGCTTTTCTTTAGCATACTTTAAGATACTACGACAATGATTTGGCATTATTCTTTTTTTCTGCTTTACAATGCATTTTGAAAGACGACAACTTACTTTTAATTATTATGCGCGTCCGCGTGTTTTGGATAATCGATGCGGATTAACGAATTTCTCGACAAATATAACATTAAGACACAATCTTAGAGAGGCCTTTATTATAATCTGTATATTCGTCGCAGCACACGAAGTCTGTTCCTCCTACAATAAGATGAAGCGCGCCTCTCACATAGCTCGTGTTGGATGCCGGAAGCATGTCTCGCAGTGACATTTGTAAATGATGTTAGACCGTATTAACGTATACCATCTTCCATTTACGTGCCACTTTGCGAGAGAGAGAGAGAGAGAGAGAGAGAGAAGCTTAGAGAAAGACCGAGTTTTGTTCTCGCTCTTTGTGTGTGCCTTCGTGTAACCGAGTGTGGATCCGAACTGAATCGCGTCGCTTCTAAACTAGTTCCAAGTTAATCGGTGACGGCGTTACCATTATGGTGTAGGGTTGCGAGGATGCGAGAGAACCAGGGACCTCCTGGAAAGATGGTTTAGCGGACGAGCCGCGGGAAAAGGGATGATTTGCATTTTAATTGCACCTGCAATCTTCCTTGCCGTCCTCATCGTTGGCACTCGTACGCGACCCAACCGGCTCTTCTCACAATTTCTCGCAAAAGGATTCGCTCGAGAGGGAAAGAGAATGACGTAGACGTTTTTTTCATTGAAATCCGCCGCTGCTATTCGTGACTTTCACGGTCGCCTACCATGTTTACGATAATAAAATAGGTTGATATACTTCCGCATATATATATATTCGTAAGTGCGCCAAATATATCGCCAGATGTTACAGTATGGATTCGTGAAATGTAATATAAGTATATTCGTAGTGCGTCAGAACGTAGATTTATTGTAAACAATTTTACATGTGCATATAGTTTTGAGAAACAGAAATGTTTTTTGAATATTATATATGAAAGTTACAAATAATTAAAAATAAAAATAAATAATTTATAAAAAATTGCAGAATAATTGCAAAAGAGTAAAGCCATGTATGTGCGTGTGTAGATGAAAAATTTACGACTAATATAAATCAATATTATATATTATACATTTGTCAGACATGCACAAGAATAAAATCAAATATATGGATAAGGATTTTATAAGATTCATTCGCATAATGATGATTTTAGAATACAAAACGATGACTATTTTATTTAAATTATATTTAATTTATATTGAATCTTAATTATGTTTTCTTTTTTTTTTTTTAATCTTGTTTCTTGTATCTTTCTCTCTTCATCTTTGCGCGGCAACTAATGACGCGGAGAAGTTCTCGCGAAGGGATAATCACGAACTTTGCCGTTCAGTTTTCCTTGGATCCTTTGAGCCGTTAATAAATTTCACGCAACCGGATAATCAATGATTCACAGACACGTAAGCTAGGAATATTATTACTTGATAATTATTGGGATATACAGAATGATAATTTTAATTAAAAATCCATATATTGTATTTTAGAATAGAAAGTATAAAAGTACAATGCATAACACATGTATAAAAAAACAAAAAACAAAAAAAAACACCCGCTTTATAAGAGACTTTTTCTGAAAGCATATGCGCATGTTCGTAAAATTTTATAGAAATTGTAAACTATTTTACATTTAAAATATTATACTTAAAATGTCTATATATGTATAAATTAATTATCAAAATACACAAGTATTGTGTGATACATACTAGTTCAATGTGGCACGCAATTACTTTTATATATATACCCTTACTTTCTCAACATTATTATTTTAAGCATTAATTTGTCCATAAATGCTTGGAATACTCATTGCCAGAATATTGCCAGAGCATTGTTTTCCTTATTATAAATTAAGATATTGAAACGCATGACTATAATAAATAAATAATAAATGACTAGAAATGATATTTCGTATACAATTCAATTTTACAATGTATATAATAATAATACATTTATGACTAATAATTGATGCACAATAATTAGAGAGTAAACGTTAAATCTATAATAGTATCCTTTTTAATGAAATTAAATACATAAATTATATACATTTCTTTTAAATAAATAAAAAGTAGACACTTGTATAAAGGACGATAACATAAATGTCTAAAAAATATTTTACCTAAATATTTTAGATGTATTTGAGACTTTCGCGTTGTTCAAGAAATTTAATCGTAGATTATCGCTGAGAGAGCTATATAATTCAAGAACTCGTACCATTATTCACACGCGTGTTTAGGACAAGCTTATGCTCGCTAACTCCAGCAAATTTGCTTTAAGAGCGGACTTGCCTTCATGGTCTCTTGGCAGAACTAGTTTAGATACAACTGTCACATCGGCAACGGCGTTAGTACCGCCACAGTACTAGCGCTGTCTGTGCTTGTTTTACGACCTGGCTACGATAGCGGTGTCCTTACATTAGCGACGAGGAGGTTGGAGTCTTCCTTCCTGAATTCATTCCGCGGCCCATCAGCATTTCCCCTTGGTATTTGTCCTTCGAATTATTCAGTCAACTCGGCCCTCTCCCAGTTGAGGGCCAGAAAGTAGCAAGAACCTCTCGCTGTTGACAGAAATTGCAGCTGTCTTAAATAAATAAGGATCACTGCATCCGTTTCAACTGATAGCTTCTCGTTTTAATGTTCCGCGAGATGCATACGAAATCGGAATACTGAAAGACATTCAAGTAAAATGCGAGTAGGTCAGTATACACCTGGCGCACTAAACTCTTGGAAACTGTTAATTGCCGGTGTATACTCTAACTTTCAAAACTAGTAATACATGAAATAATGTAGTAACGATAAAATAATATAGTTATATATATATATATATACATATACATTATTTGTATAATAAAATAATCTTAAATGTCTATCCATAAATTACTTTCTAATTTTTTTTTTAATATAACGATTAATTTTACGCGAGCGAAATTGATCACATGATTAACGATACTGTTTAAATGACAATTAATGCACTAATTATTATTGACATTTGATTTTCAATATCAAGATTAGTGAGTGTTTCATATTTTGCACGTGCACACATTCACCTTTCTAGTTTTATCCCTGAATGGGATTGAAAATATCTAACTGCGATTAAATGCAGCCATTTCCCCAACACGCGCACCATGGCACATTACCACTGCTAGTACTAGTTTTACGAGCTTTTACGCTTTTACTGACGATTTCCCGACTACTGACCGAGTTCGTTCTTTCTCGTTCTAAATTCAGTGCGGCACTATCCGTATATTTGTCCTTGGACGCGTCCACTCTGCCGCTCCTCGATGTTTGCAAGGACGTTTGAGACGATCGTCTCTTGGAATTAATGTACGCGGACATCCTTCGGTTCTGATCCTTGCGCGGCGAATCCTGTCCCGAGGATGACGATCTGCTCTCATTCTTATCCTCTTGCCCGTCAGATATAGTCGTCGTGCTCAATCGTCTTGGTTTCTTCCGCGTCATTTTTGCCGACGAATCGAGCGTATCCGTCGACGTGGCACTGCCCTGCTTCTTTAGTCTTCTTTGTGCCGCCGGCGATAGCGGTCTCTGATCCTTGACTAGAATTTTGTCCTTCTTAACAATCTTCTTCCGCGTCTGTCCGTCTGGCAAATTCGGCGCGCTGATCGTTTCCTCCTCCTCGTGATCCGAGTCTCCATCGAGCGAAGTCTGCGTTTGCGCCGGTACTTTCGTCGCGACGTTATCGTAGTACAACATTTCGCTTCCCCTTGGGTAAAATTGACTTGGCGGTATAAACGGAATGTTTTGATGTAAGTTCTGACTTTGAAGGTATCGATTCGCGTTCAATCTTCTTAGAGTGGTCAGATCGTACGGAGTGGTGGAAGGTATCAAAGTGCAAGGACTTGGTTTCTCGAAGGAAGTCACCTGAATGTCCTGTTTGCCGCTTATCAGTTGATCGCCAGGTATTAGCGATCGATTCTGATCCGGTAAATGCGTAGCTCGAAACTTCTCGCCGAAGTGAACTCCTCGACCGTAAGTCGGTATAGGATATTGATAAGGGAGGGCATCGTCATTTACTTGAATAGAGAGCGGCGCTGTGCCGGAAGGAGGTTTCGGTTCTATTTGATAGCTGGGACAGATTTTGTCCAAGTTTCTCAGGAAGGGATTCCTGAGGAGGCGGTAATCTATCGAGGGCAGGTTGGGAATGTCCGGTGTCTCTGGGCTCGGTGTTCGCTCGGCTCGTGGTACTTTCAATGTCACGTTTAGATGACTCTTGTACGGTTTGCTGGAGGAATTGTTCGCTATATTGTCCAGAGCGTTGTCACTTTTTGTCAACATCTGAGATTCGACGCGGTTGAATTTTAATTGTTGCGCTATACTCTGAGATTCGCTCGAAAGATTTTGGCATGATAACGATTTCGTCAATTGACTATTTAAAGCGTCTATGTTATCCGCGATTAACAGATTATCGGTACTCAGGAATGTCTTTGAATCATTTTTATTTTCATCCACGCAAGGTATCGCGCCGTTCACGTAAATATCCGCCGAACCTTTTTGCGCTACGAAAGGATTGATCCTGGAGATGACTGTGGAAGCTGTCTTGCCGCTGCTCGAGCTAGTTCCGGTTCCAAAATGACTCGTACTCGCGGTGGGCGATTCTGCTTCTTGTTTTTTCAGCTTGAGAGACAGCGGCGCGAAAAAATGTTTCGGCTTCTCCGGCATCGTAGATCCGACGATAGTTTCTTCTGTATTTTGATTCTTAATTCGTGAATTTTGCACATCTTTTTCGCCGTTCGTTATTGCCTGCTTTTCATCGATAAAATTCGAGGTGACGTTGCAAATGTTCTTGCCGAACGCTTCTTCGGAACTTGAAAGCTGCGTTCGCGAATCTTGAATAGCTGACATGGTTTGGAATTTCGCGGGTCGCTTCGTACTTGCATTCCTTCTTCTCGGCAAGCTAAAAGCGTCGGAAGATATCGAGTTTCCCGATGAAGGAATCATTTTCTGATATTCCGAGTGCGAATCCGGTTTTCTCATCATTTGCATCTTTGTTACTGACGCGATGGGAGCGATGCTTGTACCTGTATAAATCGGCAGTTGTTTTTGAGAAACCGCGTCGTTTCGCCAACCAACGGGCGGAACGTGAATTTGAGGTAGCATTGGATCAGTCACTCGATCCAGATCGGTGCTTAGACCGACCGGCGGGATCAATGGATCGGACTGTAATCCTGAGCAGGGCGAAACCAATAAGGCGGACGTATCCGCGGCCAGCATTAAATCGATCGCACTCGGGAATTTAAACGGGCACTCGGCGTAATAACTGGTTCCGCTAAAACTACTCGTCGGTTCGTACGTGGCCGGATAAAACGGGATGTTATCGTGAAGTTGCCGGGGGCCGAGGATCGGCGGGGGTGGGTGCCGAGCGGCGGCCTCGTTTCTCTGACCATCGTCCGACGGGGTCGCGTCCTTTCTCTCCTTATCCCTCTTCAGTTCTTCCTCTTCCTCGACGATCGACAGATCGTCGAACTCCACGTGAAGCCGATGCAAACTACTGCTCATTTTCTCGGAAGAGATCTTCTGATTCTCCGCGTTTTCTAACTGCTCCTCCTGGTTAAAATCCTCGGCTGCCTTTTCGTTTTCCTCATATTTTTCCTCGTCCTCGTCGCAGGAAAAGTCCGACTGCGGACCGTCATCCTCCTCGGAGCGATCCTGCAATTTACAACAATTTCCGACATATTCTTATTTCCTTAATCATATCGATTATTAATTTATGATAATAGCATTATATTTAGCATTATTAATTAAAAATTGTCTAATATTTTTCATGAAAAACACAGAAACAATTAGATTTTTTTCTTACTAGATATCGCTTATTACGGCGTTTTTATGTTAACATCCAATTAAAGTCGACAATCTGCCTACCTCGTACTCTTCGCTTTCGTCGCGATTTTTCTGTCTCTTCAGAATTTCCTCGAGCTTGTCGTATTCATCCCTAAGGCTCCATATTTCCCTACGTAGTTGCTCGTTTTCCTTGCGCAGCTTCTTGATATCGTTTTGACCTGAAATCACGATAGACTAGAATGTTTCGATACAACATCAAAGACCGCCGGGTAAGACTCTCTCTCACTGAGAAGATAGGTCGACATCCCGCTAGATTCGTTTCGCAATTTTTCTCGCGCAAATCACTTAATCACCATCCCGCGGCTGCTCGCAAAACGCGTTGCATCTATCAGAACGATCGATCATTGGTCAACGCGGCAACAATCTCCGCTTGAGGAGCCAGCCTCCTCTCTAACTCTGCGCCCTTTCGTGCGTCAAGAAGCCGGTGATAAATCACCAGAGCCGGGTCTTCCAATTACTTAACTTTACGGAGAGAGAAAGAGAGACGAATAAATCTCGCTGTCTGCGCATATAACGTGTTAAATCTTTTCTAGAGAAAGTGCGGCCTATGGCAATACAAGCGCTCGATATTTTTCCACCGATGGAAGCAGCGAAAGCTGTTTGTGTACAGTATAGAGATATAGATAAGAATAGAAAGCCATTAATTTCTCAACTATAAGATTGAAAAGTAGAGATGTGTTTTTTTTTTTTTTTCCTTAAAAATTAATTAGATTTAATTTGCGGAGAAATTTTACTATTTTAATTAACAAATTTTTATTTGACTTATGTTTTTCAATACTTTGTCTTCTCTATGCATTATGCAAGTTTCTATAGAATATGTCTATACACTCTCAGAAAGGATTTCTAATAACGAGACAAAAAAAAAATTCTTGACATATTTAATCGTATCGCAACCTTATGCGGTATAAAAATAAAACACTTTTAAAAGTTAAATCAATAATTCCTTTTCTTCTCTCTCGAATTAAATAAGATTGTCTTACTATCTTGAGACAAGAGTAACATATACAAATCTAAGCTTATATATTCTTGCATTTAGAATAACTTGATGTTAGATCGCTACAAATTTCCATCTTCATCTTTGTGAGAAAATTAACGGGATAGCACCAAGAGCATTTTATTCTAGATTTAAGAATTTTCCATTTAAGATTAAAATATTCCTTTTTCAATAATAAATATGATTGTCGCTATATCGATCCTATTTTACGATAGATTGAAGAGTAATAGCATTCGATCCGGAAATCTTTTCTGTGGGTGTAGAGTCACAAGTCGGATGATGTGTGCAGATGCAAGGACTATTGTTGAAAACTTTTTTTTTTTTTGAACGTTAGTCATCTTCGATCCATCTAGATGCGAGTTAAGTTAAGTATCTCATCAGTCATCGGTGCCTTTTTCCACTTCGATGATTAATTGGTTTATGCTTGAAACATGTTTTCCCAGCGCTTGAACTGTGCGATCCGATCGCGAAAGTTTTCAGATAATTCAGCGGTACCGTTACAAGCTTTTTATTATCTACGATGTATATGCGTCATACTTGTTCTTTCTTCAAACTCGGTTAACTAATGTTTTAAATATTAGTTGTTGAGAAAAACTATAGAGTGAATATTTAAAAGAAGAATAAAACTAAAGGCCAAAATTAAAAATTGTAAAATTTTTACTGTATAAGGAATTACATGAAATATCAAAAGCTTGAGGGATTTTTTAAATCAGTTTTTTCCACACAAAATATTTTGCACGATTTATTGATTTATCAATAACGCGCACTCATGCTAAGAGTTCTCTTAATCTTGGGGGAGGGGGGGGGGGTAAATGTGCATGTGCATGTTACAAGAAAAGCCATGTGGTAAATCAGGATTTAAACCTGGCTTACCAATCTAAAATTTAAATAAATTAAATTCTTCCGGAGGTTCATAAATTCGGATTTTTCCTGTGGACACCAACGGCTATTTGGATGCTATTAAAACTTGGGCCATTTATCTTGTATGTTAACTGCGTTTGAAAACGATATTTGTTCAAATACAAGTACTAGAATCGACTATCGATCTTTTTTTTTATTTGAGTCGAAATATAAAAATTGTCCGATGTGCAATTTGTGTGTATATATTATATAATTTATTAATTATCATGTAAATAACATATTATATATGATTGGGCTTGTATGCATCTACAACATAGTTTTGTAAAATTTTTTTTCATAAAGAGAAATGTATTGTCGATACAAGATCTCGCTTCATTCGAGAAATATTTTCTTTAATTCACAATATTAAATTTTTTTTTTTTTTTGTGAGTAAAACTTTATATGAGTGAGAAATTTGCAGGACATCTTCGTCATTCTATTTTGTAAATTTTCGTTGAAGAAAAATCAATCACAAATTCATCAAAAAAAAATCCACCTTTAAAATGAGTGTTGATAGTAGCGGAACTTTTTGTAAAAACGCGCAACTCGGAAAAGTAATAAAGTTACAGTGGGTTGTGTGTTTGAAACAGATTCGCCGACGCGCATCACGTTTACGAGCGACGTATAAAAAGAACGAATATCGCATGACTTACTAAATTTTACATGAAAACAACACGGTGATTTTTTTTTATTCGAATAAGTAAGTTTGCCAGCGGAAATACGCATGGATATTTTTAGCCGTGTACAGAATACCCTTCAATCAACCATCAAACTGAATATTCGCGAACAACGACGAAATATATAGCTCACCGAAAACATTTTCGTTGACGTGAGTGATGTTCATATTATTTTCGACAACGGGATAATTGTGATCGATCATATGGAGTGATCAATGCATATTCTCAAGTATAAATTTTTATCGTTATGTATATATCAAAATTAATACTTGTAATTTTTCTAAATTAAAATGATGAAGGAGTTAAACTTTTTGAAATTCAAGAAAAAAATATGAAAATTTTAAAACTTCCTTTTAAATTTATTGAACTTGTTTCATTTTTAGATAATGTTGCATTTCGCATTCGATATGCTCGTCTTGAGATTTTAGTAATATAATATGAGAATTGTACACATAGATTTGATATTATCATTTAATAAAATACCAAAAATCTTTAGCAACGAATAAAACAAATTTAAAATTTTGCTCATCACTTTCAACCCATCGACTCGTGTTTCGCTCACTAATATTCTATTGCGGATGAGAATATCTTTCCACGCGAATAATTTATCATCTTTTTACATCATCGTTCGTCCAGGTATGCCTTATTCTTTGTTCAAGAGAAGAGAGATAGAAAGTTTTAATTATTCCTGCTCAAACACGTACCGGGAAGGTTTAATCACTCGGTACTATCGGCGTCATGTTACTCCTTGTTTCCGTTGCCCGGGATTCTCTACGTCTTTAAAAATAGCGACGAGCCAATAATTCTCACGCGGAGAGGATCGGCATTAATTAATCCTGGCTATTAAAAAAGAGCGAATCGCTCGAGTTCGAGTATTTGCATCGCGTTTGAGAAAGCAAAGTAATGTAAATAACAAATCGTGTACCTACACACACACACACACATTACACACATAGGTTCGAGTTTTTAAGAAAAAGGCAAGAAAAAAAAAGAGAAAAAAAGTTGCGCGGAGACGGAAAAGAGAGTGGGCGTATGAGTCTTCGCGTTTTTCGTCGGCTTCGTCGTTTTTTTTTTTCTTCTTTTTTTCCCCCCCGTTTGCTGTAGACGTTTTCGCTGCGAAGGTGATCAAAGCAGCTGCGAAATACATATTTGGTTTCGCCAACTCGCTGTTCCTATCAGCAGGCCGGAATTTCTTCTGGCTCTTTGAAACGTGGAAATTGCGTCCCGGCGAGAACGAGTGCAAACGAACTCGGGGAAAATATTCCGGGGATTCGCTTTTCACTCTTGGTACCGCCTATATCCGCGACTGCGTTACTTTGAAGCGAAGCGGTCTTCACGAATATGAGAAATCCGCGCGCGATCGTAGACGTCCGATTGATCTTGCAGAAAATTTCGTGCTCTTGTTTACGCACCACGATTTGACGATATGATCGAGTCTGCTAACGAGTCGATGAAATGCAAATGGTATGTAATAACTTGCTTAAATTTTGCATTCGGCGCAGTTTCATAATGAAATATAAAATTAAAATACGAAAAGAAGAAATTGGAAATAAAATATAATATTGTCACGATATCACGATATCGGTTATTAAAAGAGCAACAATATTGATAGTTAAATATATTCTTAAAATACCCGCAACCTGGAAAATTAAAAAGGAAGTTACTTTAACAAAAGTCATCTCAGTCCTTATCTCTAATATTTGTTTCCTGTTCCTATTTTCGATTGTACGAGGAATCCTTCAGTTATAGGAATTTTCTTTACCCAATTTAAGAGAATCAGCGTTGGATTATTTAGCGGAATAATTGTCGCGCTTATATTCCTCGCAGAATGTCCGCATTTCGATGATTCACAGTCGACGATAAACGAACGGCGGTCGCTTGAGTGTTAATTCATACCGCTGGCAATAAACCAGAATGGCTGCTAAAACGT
Organism: Polyergus mexicanus; assembly: GCF_030449975.1. Lineage (NCBI taxonomy): Eukaryota > Metazoa > Arthropoda > Insecta > Hymenoptera > Formicidae > Polyergus > Polyergus mexicanus. The sequence goes on along the minus strand of NW_027223327.1, from coordinate 7,763,000 downwards.
TCGTCAAGTGAGGGAAATGTCGGAGGGTCGGAAAATAAAGCACATTATTCTGTAATTTTCGTAGCAATTATTCGTACGGAATGTCTCTAAATTGCTGCAACAAATCTGTAGCTATTCTTCGCGGAATAGTTACGTTCGTAATAATTACGTTTCACATTTTCATCTATGTATGTAAGTTATTGATTAAATCTAATCTTATATACGATGATATAAAATTGTTATTTTATATTATTATTAGAGAAATATTATATTATTATTAAAGAAGGCTCTTTGTTATTATATATATATATAATTGCGCGTCGTGAGATTTTTCATCTTTAATACGAGAATTTTCTTTTTAAAATTATTTTATAATTTTGAGATGAATATTTACCTTAGTATAATTTTTCGACGTTATTTTACGTTGAAGGGCCGCTCAGCCCTTCAAATGTCAGTGCGAAGATTGTGTCTAGACCAAATAATCTAGATCGACGGCTCGTCGCGTCAACTAACACTTCATTTAAGGTTCGCAAGCTCATAGTTGTACGAAGCGCGGTCCTTCTGGATATAATCGAACGTGACACGGCCGTCCATCCGTCCGTCGGCTGTCAGAGCGCGACCGAATTAGATCACGCCGATATCCTATGTAAATTATCGCTAACAGATCGCTATCGTAATACCGAGAGAGCTGAAAACTCCCCGCGGGTAAGCTCGGAGGCCATATGGAAAGTTATGGATATTAAGTTATAATCACAATTTGCTACTTTTTCTATTTTTAACGAAAAAAATACTTTTTTTTTTTTTTTTTTTTTATAGTCAAAGGTGCTAAACATGAATTCAATTTACTAATTTTTATATTTATTATAATTAATAAGTAAAATAATTTCTTATTTATATGTGTTATACAAATTCTTTAATATATATATATATATATATATATATATATATTTGCATATCTTCTAAATAAGTTGAAAAAACAAGGTTCATTATTATAATATTTTTGTAGCTTTATTAAAATAAGCTTTATTTAAATCTTATCATTGAATAATTCCATAACTATTATTCCTTAGCATCATTATTAAAAAATGGCCATCTTTTGCAATTTAATTTTCAGTATTTGTAAATGAAAGATTATAGAACAGTTTTGAAGCACTCGGTACAACAGGACGTATATTTTTTTCTTCTAAAGCATAATAACGCTATATAAATAATACGATTGTTGCGAAAAAAAACTCGAAAGATATCTATTCTCAATCGATTTCAATTAATCCGTTGTCGCTCTTTATCTTCTACCATGTTAAAATCGGTAAAAGATCAGGCCGAGATCAGGTCGATCGATCTTTCTTTTTAAAGGGAATACATTAATATCCGATTTGGCTGCGCGATGGTAGAACCACCTCATAAATATCTAACCCTTTCGTTTCACTTCCTTTTTCTCTTTCTTTTCTCGAGATTTAATCTGTCGCTTTGCGAGAGGCGTTAAGAACCGATCTAACGAAGGTGTGTATCGAAAACACGCGCGCTTTCGTTTTCAAGAATCGTTGTCTGAGATCGTATATATGCAAACAGGGATTGGAACAAAATATGGTTGCCTTAGGCTCATTTATTTTCGACGACGATTGATTTTGAAAAAGGAATAAAAAAATATTAGCATGTAAATATAATTATTGTAATTTATTATCATTATAATTATAATATACATATAAAAAGAGGAACAAAATTCAACCTTTTATAAGAAAATAATTAAATGATGTTATTGTATCGCTAATGCTTATTATTTAATAATGTTCTGTATCAGTATCACATAAATATTTTGCTTTTTGTAGATAAATCAAATTTCGTTGAACGATAATCAATTTTTATGAATTAAAAAATAATTAAATTTGTATTTTTTAAGAGATATATAATTACTTTTAAAAAAATTATAAAATTGTCTTGTTTGCGCGTTAGCTCTTTCCACAACGTGTTTAGTCACTTTCCTTCGGACAACTTGGCGTTTCTAGGTTCTGCACCTCATAGGTTTATAATTAAATGCAGCGTTGTGTATGCAAGACTATCGCCACGGGGCAGCCGTACCATTGACAGAATGACGAACGTTCCAGGTAGTCGCCGGTTACACCGAGGGCTCGTAAATCAGGAAATATTTTCCATTTCGATGTTCAGAGAGGCGTTGTTTTTTTTTCACTTTTTCTTGTTTCTTTTTATATTTCCATCCTTTTTGTTTATTTTTTTTTCTACGAACATAACGTCATCACCAGGCGAAGTGCGCGAAAACCGCATGTTAAAAGCAACATTGTGAGCGGACTGCGAAATGACATTCGCGCGTCAACCTCACGTTGGCAGAATCGTACTTTTTTTTTTCTCACTGTATATGTCACGGTTTATCGGTGAACTATCCCCCTGGGGTTAATCAAACACACATGGGCAGATCGAGATAGCGCGTATGCGAATACGATTGGATGAAAGCCGCTTCGAGCAAGAATAATTCGCGTCGCGATGAAGCTCCATTAATTAGGACGAATAGATTTTTAAAGCGCAAAAATGAGACTGTACATATCTCATGCTTATAATTACACTTCGTGTTAATTGGCTGTCGGATAAAAAACTTGTATCTTGTTAAAAACGCGGAACACACAGTTATCTTATTAACAAGCCTTGTTACTCCTGACGTTAATTAGCTGTCAGATAAAGAACTTCATAAGGGACTGAAATAATGTTTTACGTCAGCGAAATAATTTCCCAAAAATATTTTCTAACAAGTTTTCGATGATTTTAAATTTTTTATCCGATGATCGATTAGCACGTTCGACGATATTTACATATTCTACACGTGTATTATCGATCTAACTCGTTCAGGATAAATGAGGATACATCAAACATTCGCAAACGTAACGATTGATTGATTGACACGGCTATTATATCATACAATGAACACCGTCGAAATAACCGATCGTTGTGTTTATAGTTTCGTCTGGTCGGTAGACACCTACGAGATATTCCTGTGTATATGCGTTTTATAGGCATTAGAATTCTGACACAGTTAAATTATCGCCATGACACATCGTATATATATATACTGTTAAAAACTTATTCTTTTTTTTATCTATGTACGCAACCTTCAAGTCACGAACATGTATCATATTTATACTCGCACGAAAATTGGATGATATTTTTAAATTAATTTTTCGATAATTATTATGAAAATTGCAAAATGGTAAAGGATTTTTTTTCTTTGATTTCATCTGCTCTATCTGCATAATGATCTGAAAAATTATGTGGTTATTATTGGACACCCTGTATATATATTTATATACAGGGTATATATGGTATATGCATGCGTGCCTATGTAGATATAGATGTATCCCCACGGGTGTATTCCTGGACGCGCAGAGTTCCATAAAATTTCCGATGACGTTTATTCTAAACGATGATGGCACGTGGGGCCGAACGAACTCTATGCGATCGTGTCAAAATATCTACTTGCATACTCTTAAATAATTGCTATCGGCAGTATTTTTATCGCTCGTCCCTATTTAAATTTGAAGTTTTGCCTCGCAGATGTTGCATGGCGCCACGAATACCATTTGTAAAGTGTCATGTGGGGTATTTACAGAACCGCCTTGTCGTTGTTCGATCTCGATCAACTATTTAGAATTTAGAATAGGAAATGTTGATGGTTAGAAAATTGTAATTAAATAATTTTTTTTTTAAACTCCTAATATTATAAATCATATTTATGCCGTAAGTAAAATTTGAAGCGTTGCGTTTCCGCTTTACTAACGACAGACTTTTCGATTAATTTTTTCGAGTCAATTTAATTTTAACGAAAATATTCAGACATTGATAATATTTAAATTTAATTGATTAAAGAGCTTTTCGCGCGAATTATACGATTCAGGGATACAAAAATATTGTATATTCAAAATTACGGTATGGTTTTTTTTTAAGTAAAAGTTTGCGAGAAATATTGCGAGACTCTATCAATGACGTGCGAGATATAGCGGCGCGAGTACGTCTCGTTTAAATAATTCCGATCTGGGTAGAGTGTTTAGTAAAATTTGCGGTTTACTTCTCGGCAACAATGAAGCCACAAAATCTGAAATTTATACGAGAAGAGGTTTAGAAGTTTTACTTTAGTAGATACTTCAGAACTGTAAGCCGCGGGTGAGAAGGAGATCGACCTGAAATTTCCATCTCTCGTTCGCAAAAGTTTCAATGCGGGTGTTTGCATCCGCCGATGCATACGATCGTGTACTTTGCGTGCGCGTCCTCGTTCGAGCATTTGAAAAGTACGGGAAACTCAAGCGTCTCGCTTTGTGAACGCGCGACGACAACGCTCCGTTTTTTTTTTTTTTTGCTCCGCGACACAGTAGAATTTTATGAAAGCCTCCGGCTGCAAGGTGTCTCGTGACACTTTCCGAGGAACAGAGAGACAACGCTCCTAAGCGGAGCTTACGTTTTCGCCCGTCGAGCATTGAAAAAAAGCTCCTCGTCTTTGCGCTTCGCGCTTCTGCTTTCTCAGTACTTTTTTTTTATATTGTCATGTGTATACAGGTCGCATTTAGAGTCGCAAATTTTCATTTTAACTTTCTACTTTTGATATATTAATAGTTTTGTGTCCGTAAGCTTTCTTTTCTAACATTTTACTTCTCTTAATGCTGTTTTAATATTTTTATATTGTTTTAGTAATTACGTGTATTTTAAATTAAAACATATGTATTCCATTTTTCTTGCGGAAATTTTTCTGAACAACAGACGAATAATGAAATCAGTTTTAATTTTTGTAACACTCATTATTATACTGTTTAATCGTTGCCACATTATTTATGCATAAAAAATCTGCGTCTTTTTATCTATTGTTCTCTCGCGAGACAAAAAAGTTGATCTCGAAACGCGATTATTCACTGTAGCGTAATAAATTTTCCATATAAATTTTTTTATAAGTTATAATAAAAACGAAACCGCAGGAGATCGCATAATAATCTGAATTTTCAATAATACTCACTATATCGTCTCGATGTGTTACGCGCGATAGAACGAGAGAGATTTCTTATTTCTATTTGTTCGTCTGTTTTTCAAACGGGACAAATTTCCGGCATTACTCATTGTCGCGTTGCGTTCCTCTTCGTGCAAGCTTCCACAGGCGCGCGAGCGTACTCGGAAAACTGCAGCGAGTCGCATCCCTCACTGAGTGAGAGAGAAATCACGTGTCGGCGCGAGAGGAGCGAGTTCCGAGCGTGTCGCGTACCCAGGATTACTTTCGCGTCAGCGCTTATTGTTAGTCAAGATTGTATTGTCAACTTGGGTTTCTGGGAATCTCGCGGATGCGTTTCCCGCCGTATCGTGTTGGCGGAGTTCTCGGCTTATGCTAATTTTGCTGATGGAGGAAAGAGATAGATAGATAGGGGAATAGAGAGAGAGAATCACGTACTTTTGCAATGACTGCGCGTTATCGCCGGCGTACACATCTGCACTCGAGTACGCTTAAATAACGGTACCATAATGTATCTCCATATATCGAATCTGTTGCAACCGTTAATTATGATTCTGTCGTGAAAATATAATTTTAATTTTAATTATTGATTTTTTAATTAGTCTAGGATTGTTTATGTTTAACAAAATTTCTCCGAGTAAGATCGGTTGCGTTGCGATTGTTTAATACATTTAATCGTTATAAGAGTTTAATTATGAGACGTAACTATATAAGTAAATATATTTTATATTGTTCAATATTAAAAATCACTTATAAATAAAATAAAATGAAATATGTATGTAATTGGAAAATGTGCGTATTGAGAGAGAATTTTTGTGAGAGATAAATATTCGCCGTATGAATATTGGATAAAAATATTACAATAAAACTAGCTGTCTGTAATAACCCCGTGCTTTTGCAGTCCTTAGTGAATAATAGCGATGTGTTTATACGAATTAATGAGAAACTTGCAAGATCGATTCTTAATCTCCCTACTTTGCAGCGAGCATAGATTACACGCTTAGAAAAATCGCTTAGAATAATCGGTCTAAAATCGGTTTAAAATCGTATCAAAAAAGAGCGCTTTAATTTTGAAACATCGATTTGTAGCTTATAAGGGATTGGTATTTAAGAAAGAAGAAAGAGTTAAAGAAAGTCTTCAGCTTTGTGTCAAACGGATGATAAAATCCTTTAGAATACAAATATGCGTATAAAATTATCAAAATACTTCGCTATTTGTGGTTAATGAACATAAGTTAGTCAAACTATAATGTACGAATCGAAAAAGAAAATACGTAACGTGATCGTTAAAAAATTATTTGTTTATCGTCGCTAGTGCATGTTAAGAGTTAAAAGGTTAAAGTTACGCTTAAATGAGTTCGTACCAGAATTTCGCGACGAAAAAAACGAGCTTTCCTTCTCTTCGCATCTCATCGATCTGCTCGAGTCTCTTCTCTGCATCATGTCGTCTATAGCCCGCTCTTTCCATTTCTGTGTGCGCCACGGAAGGCTCGTTTGTTCCTTGACTCTTGGCCGAGGGGGATCAACTCCCCTCTTGGATTCGCGACTCGCCACGATTTCGTCAGATCAACAACGGACTTACATTACTTACGTGTATCGTCTCTTTAACGGAGTTAGGTGTACTCGAATGATAGGGGTGGAGGTCATTTTGCCGGTCGAATCTTTAAATAATCCATCAGCTTTCCATTAATAAATAATAGCCTTGACTGGCTTGTCTAACGGCGTGTCTGAATTTCATCCTTTTTTAGTTTATTCCGGGAAAGACTCGTAAACGGAAACGGCTCGTTTTCTTTATTTTTGTCACTATCCTGTCAGTTAATTGCGTCGACATCGTATAACATTCGTCGTTTCTTCCTCTTCCATCCGTGACCAACTGTTTTCCATGATAATGTATTTCCCGCGAACTGTTATATTCTATATTGTGCGAAAGACATATGTCGATATCTTCAAGCATCGCAAATATTGTGATCGTGATAATGACAGCAACAAATTGATATTATTATACTTGAGACAATTAAAAGATTTGATTTTAATTTTAATATTAATTTTAATTAACAATTCGCGTTATTAATTTAGATATAATGATTTTAGGTAAGATATTCATACACATGTCAATTTAATATAGTGTCACTACTGATAGCTATAATAAAGAACGAAAAACTAACGACTAACGACGTTAAAATTCGCATAATATGGGTTTAAATATTTTCACTAGTTTCTTTTTTACACTCCTCCACGTTAATTCGTCGCGCACTTTGTAGTAGTCTCGCAAATTCTCTTCCACAATTCAACCTTCGTTTCGACGTCCTTCTCTTTCTCGTTACGTAATCTCGAGATGTGCGTCTTCGTACGACGTCGTCGCCGTCGAGGATCAACGACGCGTATCACATCGACGCTTCAAATAACGATGAGTGTCGGTGTACGAGATCGGTTTCCGGACTGGTCGCGCTTCCGGGATCGCACTCGACGAGTCTGACAGTTTTCGCGGACCGCGAAAAGCCTGCCGACCATTTAGAGTCACCGGGCGAAACTAGTCGACGCGTAACTACATCACTGCCGCGGTCTTTATCCCTACCGCGAGCTACCTCTTCTTCGTCAGTTTCTTCATCGCGCGTCACGAAACCACCGTCGCGAGTCTCTCTCTTTCTAGCCCTCGCGACTATTTAAATCTTTTGTAGTTCCTCGTGGTCCCGCGACGCCAGGACCGTGTTATCGCACCGGGGCAATGATATTAGATTAGTGCACTTCTTTTTCATTTTCTCCAAAAAAAAAAAAAAAATCCTTAATTGATATTAGAATGATATGTGTAAAAATAATGTACAAAAGTTATTTTACGTTTATGAAATTTTTAAGTGACAAAGCGCAAAGCTTTCAATGACATTTATGAAATGATATCGTTAAAGATCAGAAAATATTGTTGTTATTTTCTAGTCACAAGTTTGGTTGAAATATGTGAAAAATTGATGGAGTATGCAAAGATTGCGTAATGGAAAGTACAAATCTTTTATGAAGAAAAGAGATAGATGAATTCTCTCATAACTTTTGCTTTAAATTTAATTTTATTGAAATTATATTTTTGCAGAAAATATATAAAAATATTTCATATTGAGTTTTTCGATAAATCTCTTTTCATACATCTGATCTTACTACTAGATAACACCAGGATGCTCCGGTACTGATCAACGTCATTCTATTTCTTTTGATGTTATTTTAGAAACGTCGCTGGAAGCGTTCTTATAAATTTTTATTACGCTTGACAGTAATATTACGCAAAAGTTATAATATCGAGTGAGAAAAAAATCTTCTTTTCTCCAGCAAGTTTATATATCATTTAAATCTATATACGTGCATTCATTGTAAAACTGCTGCGCTATACGTACGTTAAATATATCGATAATAAGAACATATCTCTCATCTGTATATATGTCAAACTTGAAGTTTTCTAGTGTGAAGATCACACTAGAAGAATACTTTCAGACATACTTTGAACTTTATATTCTTTTTTTTAACAATTATTTTTAGTAATTTAATATCGTTTCTTTGAGGAGTAATATTGTCGCTTCTTAAGTCAAACATCATCAGTTTTAAAGTCCGACGGTGCGATATTTTTGATATTGAAGAAATTCGATGTCGGTGCAACCCGGGGCGATGATAAATTGTTCATTAGACCGGCGATGTAATCTATCAAGAGGTTTTGAAAAAGGACTCAAAATAATCTCCTGACGTAGGTGGCGTCTGGTTTTCTCATCGTGTATGAGACGGGAAAAAGAGAAGAGCCGATAGATTGATCCAGCAAAACTCGCTTCGAATCCTCTCGGCGTGCCGTCAGTTTTTCTAATCGTAGAGGATTTTCTTCGCACGTTACTTGAATGCACTACGATAATCCCGGCTGCATAATGTGCCGGAAGGGAACAAAAAAATCTCAGACGCTATCTTGATTTGACGAGAGTGTCAGACACTCCTCCTTTTTTGTTTGACATATGTATATTAGGTGATTCTAAATCGTTTCTAATTAATCATTTCGTAACTATAAAAATAATTATATAATATATAAATTTTGTAGTTAAATTATGTTACCGCGTTGTTGTTGTTGTTTTTTTTTTCGATAAATGATTAAAAAATATATTTGAAATGTTTTTTTTTTTTTTTTTTATAGAATATATATATCGTAACTCAAGCTCATTAATAAAGTTAAAACTATTCGAAATTTCTCCGAGTTTTATTGATTTATCGACAGGGGCGATTAAAGTCGAAATTAATTTGACGTTTCTGACAGCATTATATAGATTATAGATAATTTATATGTAAGTATATTATAGATAAGTTAGCATTTTTAGATCTCGGAGTCTGTACAGCGTCGACATCTGGACCTCGAGTTCCGAGAGAACAAACGCCACCCTGGAATATTTGCCAAAACAAAGCTTTTCTTGGCTCCTCGGGTAAATGAATCTCGACGAAATCACGTACATGCATGCGATTCATACAAGTATCGTCATTCAAACTTTTTTCATTAACGTCGTGCTTTCGCGCAACATATCCGTTCAAGTTTATTCCTAAATTATAATTAACACGTAATATCTATAATATCTAAAAGGTATATAATATGACACGCATGTACCTACCATTATCGATTGATTTTCTTCGAAAGTATGCGTTCGATCAAACAATCGATTTCGATAATCTCTTATGTGTTTCCATATTAGAGAACTCTCGGTAGTATTGTGTGTGTGTGTGTGTATATATATATATCGACTGATAATTTTTCACTTCTAGACGTTATTAACTTCTTTTTAAATTTATTCAATTCGTATAACTTAAGTTTTATAAATTCATTAATTAAATTAGTCACATCTATACGGATTCATCACGTTCACTTTTAATTACAAGTCACTTGCTATTTTTTTCTCTTTTACTTAGTTTGTTAAGACACTGTTTTTCACGTCAAAATAAAGCTGTTATGTTAATGAAAGAAAACTTTTTTTTTTTTTTTTTTGTACAAAGTGGAATGCGGATGCGTTTTGCGTTTTCTTAAGCTCGCTCGAGCACATTTAGTAACTGAGTCAAGTCTGCTGGATCGAGTTCGCCGCTACTATAGAAACTGTGCTACTCTCGCGCTTATCCAACTGGACAAATTCAGCGTGTGCAGGCCGGGTTTCGAAAATAGTTCGTAGTAGGTTCATACGATATACGGCGGCTTCAATCTTGTGTACGCGCGTGTCTATTTGTAGGCGATTCCGGCGCGATGCAGTTTACGAGATTTAGCCGTAGCCGCATAATGAAATTCTCTATGTCATAAAATATATTTTATTGCTTATATGCAATATAATTCATAATGTCGAATTCATAATTAATAATAGCAATGGCAATGAGACTTGCGAAGCTAGTGAGATTCATTTAAAATATCGTTTAATTTCGGCGAGTAATATTGCGTTGAATAAATTTATTAAAACCTGCCTGAAAAGTCTAAAAATTAATTTCACAATGTATTTAAAAAGGGTGAAAGAGGGAGAGAAGAAAAAGAACAGCATTTTCTAGTAGAAGGATAATCTACTATGTAAAACTTTAACGACATATTCTTTGATGAGTTTAAGATGGACTTGTTCTTTTTTTCGAAAATGTGATGAGATACTTTGTGTATCTTCGAGATGTCAGCTTCATTTTTTATCGTGAAATATTTGCTAACTTTAATAGAATAATAAAAGCTTGGAATTGCTCTTTTCCATGATATATCAAAAATTCCTTTAACACGGTAGTTAAATTAATCCTTGATTGCTCTGGCGCAATCATACTCCAGACTCCAGAGAATTAAATATTTAACATTATTAGTTGGTCTGGCCTGCCACTAATGCGTAATGGAAGTCCCGGTGAAATTAATTTGGCTTCCGAGTGTGAATTGTCTATAATGACTAATTAATAATTCAAACAATGGCGTTCGCAGCAATCGCGCTAGTAAAATTCCCGTGAATATTCTTCGACTACATTTAGCACGGAAATAAATTACATAAATAACGATATCTGAAAACCTGAAAACAATAAAAAATAAATTCACCGTAGCATTATGTTTGAATCTTTGGAATAAGATTATAGTTTTATTTATCTAAAGATATTTTTTTTTTTTTTTAGGATTTTTTATAGCGAAACATCTATTGTTAATTTCAATCTACATATTTATTTGTCGAAAAAAAATGAGAAAAATTTGAAATGGTGAAACGCCTTTTCCTGTCTCTCTAAATATATCGAAAATTGTTCTAACTTGTTTATCTGTTGCAAACATCCTCTCTAACACCGATCAAGTCGAACGAGAGGATGAATATAATAACCGCTATTATAACGTTCTTTTATAACGACATATTCATACGATCTCCCTCTTTTTCCCCGCTTTTCATACCCCTTAATTCATCGATAGATTCGCGCGAGCTGCCGCACGCCCGCGTATATTCTCCCTCGTATTAACCCCCCTTCTTTACCTTGCTCCACTTCGGCATTGATGTGAATGGTTCTCAGTCTGAGTTCCTCGTTCTCGTAAATCATCCCCCTTGAGGACTTCCGGTCGAGTTTTCTATTCGGCTTGACGCTGACATCCCTCCGCCTGGTTCTCAGCATCCCGGCACCGCCGACGCCGCCCACCCCCGTCCCCGCCATCATCCTTTTCCTACGCCACTTGTCTCTTCTACTTTTTTCCGCGTACGGTATGCGATGTATTACAAAGAGCGGATCACGGTGAGCGGTCCGATTGTCCGCGACGATCAGCGCAGCCTCTCGAGAGGATCAGCGCGCGACTCTCCCTCTCTTGCTCTCTTCCTTTTCGCGTGAAACTTTCTCGCGAGATACGCGCGCCCGCTCCTCGTGACTATTTGATCCTTTGTTTGATCTTTGACGTTACTCGAGCAAAGTTTCGAGTACGAGGATTTTACTCGACTTTCGCAACTATGACTTGGCCACTCGACGTTCTTTCTATCGTGTAGGCAAATCCGAGGGTCCGTTTCAAGGAGTTTGCCTTAATCCTTGATACGTTACACCGTGAGATACCTCATCTTGAAGCACCCGCACTTTTTTTAGATCGTTTCTTCCGTTGTGTATTTTCAGATCAAAACCTTGCTGTCACTAAACACATAATCACTTTCTTTTGTCTAGTTTGACGAACTGTTTGTATTAATATTCGTATAATAATAGAAAAGAAGAGAAATTGTTCAAATAATTATAAAATTAACTTTATTAATATTGTATATATAATATAAAAACTCTCTTTTCCCCATTAGATTTTATCACTGGAGAATTATTTCTAGCCAGCATCTCTTAACAAGCATCTTCGATCGTTTTTATTAACTCGAGATCAATAATGAAAAATTAGTTTCGATGTTCTTATATTTATATTATTACGTTATAATAACTCAGTATTATAGAAAGATGCGCTATACGGTTAGGATATAAGATGCGCGGAGATATATCTGATCTCGAGGACGACGCGACGCAAAGTCGCTTCCTCCAGTTAAAACGGAAATATACGTTTCTCGCACAGTCACTCTGCCGGCGAAGAGTCTGCATCAATCCCGGGGAACAAACCTGGGAAGCGAGGTGTAATTGATGCCGTAGAAATTCCGGGAAGACCGACAGACGCCTGCCTTACGGACTCGCCGAGTCACTCTCTATTGTGAAGACTATACACGTTGGTTTGTAGTACCGCGAAGTTTCTACACGTCGGCTCGTAATATCACGAAGACTATACAGAGACGTAATATCTTCACGCTGCTGCATCGTGAGATCAGGGTTAAGAGCTGTTGACGTTGGAGAATAATCTGCGCCGAAAATTTCGTATATACCACGTTGGTTCGCAAAGACCATTTGTATCAGTATCCCGCAGATTGTATATCTTCTTGGTTCATAGCGAAGACCGTGTTGAGAGTTATCGATACTGTAATAACGTAACGTAACGTAACCCGTCTATGATACTCCGGTGTATTGATACTCGACGTTGTATTAACTTAACGGAGATTCTCCACCGGGGGGGCGATTTACTAATTGGCGAGTTCTCCGCGAGGAAATTACACGTCTCTCGTCGGATCGTCACGGATACGACGAGGACCTGGTCAGCTTCGTGGACCCGTCCGCGATCGCGTCGTGCCGTTTAGAAGGAATTACAGCGTCCGGCAGCATCGGTCGCCGACGTCGCCCTCGCGGCCGCAAGAATTTGCATCGGGCACTCATTTCTCACGCGGTATTCCTCGCACGCAATTTGCGTCCCCATTACTCAGCGTTTATCAGCGTGCTCGGACGACCACCTCTAGTACTTTCGAGCTCCGTCCTTTCGTTTCTCTTTTTATTTTTTTTTCTCTCTTCTTTTTCCCCTCCTCAGTCTCTCTATTTTGTTTTGTCTTTCTCTTCTAATTTGTTTTGCACGTCCGCGCGGCACACGCGAGGGAATTTATCTCGTCGCTCGGATGGATTCTCTGCAATCTTTTGGCTGGCTGCGCCGGTCATCGGTCGACTACCATAGCCTGTTATGTATGCCGAGACTTTGGCCCCCTAGGCCGATGATTATTCACGAGGGACTGAAAGTTGCGGGGCTGAAGTTTTAGCTTCTAGTATTTAGTTTCTTTTCTATTCGCTGGGGACGCCGCTCGTGCGTTCGCACAAAAATTGCTCTCGCGAGGACGATAAGCGATTGCGATGTGAAATGCACTGTAGCTGTTGCAAAACAATTATCCGCGATGATGCGTCACTCGAAGACTCGTTGGTCCTTGAAATATGCGTTAAAGTCAAGTTGAAGTAAATGACATGGTGATTATTAGTCGACGTGAGGAACATCTTTGCGCGTTTTTTGTCGTTTCTATCTCCACTTCTCACATTTTGCCATTGAATGAAGCGATAATTGCTTTCGTCGTTAGTGATCTGAAAAAAATATATATATGTTAAAAATTATATAATAATTTTATAATAATTTTATTGTTATATACCATATGTCGAATATTTAGTATCGAATATTTATTATAATATGATATCGGGTGTTACATATTATATATGGTATCAAATATTATATTATATCGAATATTTTTTAATGGAAATAAAAAGTAATTATCAATATCTCATTCTTTTTGGATAGTTGTTGGATTAAATTGTTGCCTTTATCAGATATCGATCGTTTTAGCCGTTGCAAAAATCGAATATTTGCTCGTCAGTAGAAATGGCTAAAAGTCGCGATAAAAGCTTTCGTTCAAATAACAAAAATGTCAATATTGTTGTAGAAACTCTCGTGAATTACGGTTTTATTTGCCCGCGAAACTTCGAAAGAAGTCAGGAGGGATACACGCGCAGGAACTGATTTAAAACCTTGTAGACAACTTCACTTGTACAAAATTGCTTCGCGTATCGTAGAATGCGAAGTATTGACACGCGTATTCGGGTAAATGCGTAAAAAGGCGAAACGTTTCATTCTTGCGCAAAGGAGGAAGCGAGTAACCGCTTTTGAAAGGTGCTTTTTTCGCGATGTTGCTCCCTCAGCGTTTTCTCTCTTTCTCTCGCCTGCTCTTCTTGTGACACTCAAAGTCCAGGCAATGACATCAAAGAGGATCGCACAGCAAAGCAGGTGCATATCCTCGATCGCTTGTTGCTACCCTGTTCTGAAAGCAGACGCAAAGAGCGACAAGAAGAAGTCGAGAGAAAAAAAGAAATATACACACATAAAGAAAAAAATATTTTAACAAAAATTGTAGTCCTTGAAAGAATATATATATATATATATATATATATATATATATATATAAATTATTTGCCGAAATAAAAAATGTTTATAATTAATTGAATTTATTAATATTAGCGGATTATCAAGTTTTCGCCAAAAATGTTTTTTTGGCAAAGTTTTTATATTTATAGATATGTACGATAGAATATGCGGTAATTATTCAGAATCACGGCTCCACCTGCAAATGGGCAGCAAATTTTTTTTACGCACTTTTTATGTTTAGAAGGAAATGTAAATAACCATTTTTAATTGAGGGAGGCCCAAAAAAAAGGTATAGACCAAAATTATAAAGGGTTTTACAACTTTCCACGCAAAGTGAGATTTCCACTCAAAGCGAGGTTCAACGCAAACCTATGTGTCTAGTTTTTTGATAGTGGAGCCTCCCCGCAGGGGGCGGGGGGGGGGGTGGAACATATTGCTTTCACGCATATACTTTTTAATACAAAGTAAGATTCCACATGGGTTTACAATGTTCTACTTTATGCATATTTACCAAACAAAAATTATATAAAACAGCACTTAGCAATACAAAGGTTTGAGTTGACCCTCGATTCGCGTGGAAAGTTATACCAAATAAAAATATAAATGGAATGGAATAAGTTAAAAAGAATTAAAAAAAAAAATGCGTCTGATATACGTAGTTTTGGTGATGAATGAGCTTAATCGTTGTATAAATAACGACTTCCTTGAGTTTACATTAGAAACCTGCAATTATCTCTGAGCTATCTGGCGCGATAATTATAAGAAAAGTAAGAACTTTTTTACGCTTCGTCATGCATGTCTGTTGACTTTTTTTGATGAAGCTAATACTTTTCAATTAATACCGACGAAGACTGATAAAAAAATAATGGCAGAGGTGAAAGTTTTCTTTCTAGCTAAGATATTTTTTGGATGCGAGATAAGATAATCGTAAAGTTCAAGTATTTTATGGCGAAACGACAAGACTATGCATGCTTAGAGCAGATATTCGATTTTGAACGCATTCCAAATAGTGAGTCATGATTCGCGACTCGTGTGACGAACATGAAATTAATGTTGCATTCGACGAAAGCTATTTGCCAAACGAATTTAATATCGAGCAATCTATAAGATAAAAGTTTATTATTTTTATGTTTTTATTCTCTTTATTATCTCTGCAATGGACGAAAATAACTAATCCGATTTTCACCACTCCACACACACATATATTTATATTTTTAGAACGTTGTCTTATATACTTAAAATACTGACGGACTTCGCATCATTTTTAATGACATGCCTTGTCACATTACCAAATATTTTGACGAGTCATATTATATATATTTTGAGCTTTTGAATGTCTACTGTCATTTATTCTCTTCCCTTGTTGATAAATTATTATTTATTTGACAGAATGAGATACATATAATATAAGATATATAGGTATCTATTTTAAATAATTATTAACAATTAACTATTTTATAATTTTTTTTTCTTTACGTGTTACAAATAAAAAAACATATAGTTCAAATAAATATATTTAATTTATTTACTTATTTTTTCTCTTGTGACGTGTATGGTTAATGAGTATTTTAAGAGAGCAGCATCAGACGATACAGCTATTTATAAGCAAATTCGCGTCGCGTGCAAAGGCGCCAACATATATAACTCTCGCTTAAAAAAAAAAAAAATATCCATGAGAACTTTCTCTGTCGACATAGGTTTCTCGCACCCTCACAATTTAACGAGATAGGACGCGAGGTCTTTGATGCGGGGACGAGATGTAAGAAACCAGAAGATACAACTAGCAACAATTATGCTCCTTTAAGCGTGAATGGCGCGACAGAATGGCGGGGGCGATGTATCTCCTTTGTAACGGGAACTTGACAGTACGAAAGTTTTCGCGCTGCCGGGCAAAAACTTAGGGCTCGTTAAGGGGCGCACATTTGCATGACATTTATCACAATTCCTGCGAGGATCTTTAAGATACGTGCCAGCGTGCGGCCGGATAAAGCCGGAAGGATTAATGAGGACGTCCCTCACATTTCGCACGGTTGTTAAGACGAAATATATATTCGCCCGATTCTTAAACCCCTCGGTACTTTGGTCTTACTTATTCGTGCGCCCTGTATATAATGTCATTCTCTTATAATATACCATGTAATATACCTTCGCGGAAGAATATCTGTTGTAGCACTTTTTTTTTTTTTTTTTTAATATATATATAGAGGAATGGAGTTTTTTTTCTTGGAAAGTTGTCAGGCGGTTATATGTATATTGGAAATATTATTTTAATAAAATATTTCGGATAGCCGAAAAATGTATGAAATTTTAATATAAGTATGTATATTTTTTTTTTTTTTTATTCGCAAAAGTATTCACATTATTTCATTGTGCGAAAAACAATTTCTCTCGTTTCTTATTCGCAATTAAAATAGGATTGATTTTGTTTGCGATGTGCTTTTTCTCGAAGTTTGCTTTTACGTGCGCGAAATGCAATAACATGCCTATTGGCCACCTGGTGGCCATGCAATTTTAACGATTTCCGGTCTCGACCGATACGCGTTTGGCGGCTACGTATTATGCGCGTATCATCAACATAGCGATATAATGCTCGACGTAAAACAGACGTGGATCACGTGGCAACACACAGTTCTTAATATTAAATAGTCGGAAAACACGTGATTTTCCGTATATATATTCTAATAATTTAATTATATGCATACAATTATTGCATATAATTTAGTTGTGCCTCAGATTTATACAATAATCAGTTGCATAATATACGAACATTAATGTCATATTATTAATATTAATTTGTGATATTTTATGCATCCGCATAATTATATTCTCAACGTATAGTAAAATATATACGGATGAAATATTGGAAAATTATAATTTCTCGGAGAGAATTATAACTCATGCATATCTTACATTTAATAATTTTATAAATGTATCAAGTTTTAAAGATATTTTTTTTATATGAAGTACACAGAGAAAACATTTTATCTTCCTTATTTTTTTTATTCCAAGTATTATGTAAATATAATATATAGAGAGATATTTTATATAATATAGAAAACTAAATATTTTATGATTAATATGATTTCTAAATTAAGAAATTTAAAACAAACAAAAAAAAAACTTTTTCTTGTTTGCTTCTTGACGTATTCAAGACATCGATTTTCCGCATTCGATTCACGCGATGACGATTGTATGCGAAACAGATTCGACCTTCTCTCGCTAGCGTATATTTGCATGGCGTGAAACATAAACGATGTAGTGCGATGCAGCGACCATGGTGCCTCGCGCAAAAATCGAATTTGTACCGTGAAGTGCGAGATCGGGGCGTTATCGGCCAGTAGGCGTGTGCACAATTTTAACGATTTCCGGGCCGGTACTTTCGGCGTAACGCGTTTTGCGCGTCGTCGCCGACGCGCTTGAAGGTCGACGCGAACTAGACGCCGTGATTTGAGATCTGGATTGGAATGATCGGTGGAATGGAATCGATGACGGGGCGCGTTATTATTAAGCGAAGCGACGACGGCTTGTCGATCACGAAATGATATTCGTCGTCGACGTCTCTCCGCCACGTTTTTCCATATCATATTAAAGGGAATCTCCTCACTTACGAATACATTGCTGCGCTGTGTGAAACGATGCTAAAACAGTTTGCAGTTTGTCCTCCATAATGAACATGATCGCGCGCACTGCTGTTTCCTAGAACAAATTAGAAATGAGACGAGAAAAATTATTAATACATTGAATTATTTTATAAAAATTTTTTTGAACTATTCTTTTCTGAAAAAGAACTTTTATTTGTTACTCAACGGAATTGTGAGATTAAAAAATAGTTAATACAATATTAATAAAGAAATCATATAAATTTTTAGTCTTTTTGTTCTATTTGGTCGGAAAAAATTTAATTGCTATCGTTTTCTAAATAGTAATCATTGAGCTCAAGTTCAGATTCTTAAAAAGGTGTTTATTGCAACATTTTATTTATTATTTAATTATAACAAGATTTTATTTTTAATCGAACTATAAAGATTAATTATAGGAATATTTTATAATAAAAATATGACATTATATTAAAGACGTACCTTCTCCACAATTATGAATTCTTATTATACTTTATTTTAATATTAAGTTTTTCTGACAAAAGAGAGATTCTTATTTTTAATTTATTGGAGTTTAGGGAAATAGCGATTAACACCCGGAACATTCCGTAGAACATGTCGATGGCGTAGCATCCGTGACACACAATCGTCGCAATGACGGGCCCATGGATTACACACCCGACACGTGTCGCCGACACGTTTACCGGCGTGATGTTAACACACACGTGCGTCGTCGCGACTTCGCCGCGTTGCGGCGTGTCTCGTAGTGCGTAAGTGCCGCGCGGAAATGCGTGTACCCATGGTTTGCGAATGATTTACACGCGATCGTGCATAGCATGCACCGGCTGCGATTCGTTCGCACAGATGCAGCACGAAGATTTAATTTCGAGAGCGATCGTTAACCTGACGATCGTTAACGACGTCCGATTCGCCGGTTTTAATTATCGCTCGTCAAGTTTCGCTGCGCTTGTTTCTCCTTTTTTTTTTCCCCCTTTCCATCGCGAAATTCTGCTCAAGGGCATACATTCAAGAGACCCGATATATCCGTCATCGATAGAAAACATGTCGGAGAGGATGGTTTCGCCTTTCTCGGGCTTTTCATTCAGAACGAGTCGTGTCCAATTAAACGAGACATCTCTTATGTGCTCCTTTTATTCATAAGGTGACATATTTTTTCGATATTTTGCCCTTAGCTAAAAGTGGAGGTACGTCAAGCTTAGAACGTATATCCTTATTTATTGTGAATAACATATTAATTCTTAATTTAGCAAAATTATAATAATAATATCTTGAAATTATAATGAAAGATACAAACTAAAAAATAATATATTATTGGAGGAACTGAACATTTAATAAAAAAAAGGGAAATTGACGATTTCACTGATAACAAGTTACATTCTGGGAATTTAAATCATGAAGATATTCCTTGCTTCTCATGGCAAGATATTTCGTTATTAAGCGAATAGACACAAAATGAGCGCAATAAAAGAATACACGCGGGACACGGTCGGGTCACCCTCGTTAGACAAGAATGTCTAATAATAGTAATAAAATGAAGCGATGATGTACTTAGATGCCTCTCGAGGAATGCTAACGAGGCGACCGTTCCCTCTCCGTTTGCAATTCCGGTATACTTTGAGAGAAACGTAATACGGGAATACAATACAAGCCAAGTTTCACCGCGTTCGCAGAAGTCACTTCGTCGAGGCAATCCGGATTCGCGACGAGGCCACGGACGCAGGTAATTGAATTCGATCGAAAATGCTTGCCTAATTGCAGCGTCAAGTTCTCGTAAGCCTCGTCTTTGGAAGTTCGCTCTTCTTCCCCCTCTCCAATGCCTAATACCTCTTCTACTTCCGCACTCGGCCCCTCTCGATTCGCCTTCCATCTTGAAAGTGGGACTGAACTTTCGAGTTTGTAGAACTGAATCTTAAGCGGCCAACCCTCCAATTTAAACTTGGACCGCGATGTTATCCTTCTGCCCTTGAAAGCGGGTTACTTTTGCTAACGTTGGGACACAACGCCATGTTTCTCCCCAATCTTCGTGATAGCTGATGAATCATTTTAATGTGGCGACCGCAACGTGCTTTTCTCGCTTTTCAGATAATATGCCGAAGTCTTTTTACGTATTCGTGATATTGTTACATATTTGCTATTATTCGGTATTTGTTGCAAAATATTGTAGAAATAGTAATATTTTGATGAATATGAGATCAAATTTTCCTTAGCGAATATGAAAATAATGAATTTTTTGTGACAATTTCATGATTTTTTAGTATGTAATATATGGTATATTTGCGTAAAATATCTTTGCAACATCTTTGTAAAGACATTATTGAAAATAATGGACGTTGAAATTTTAATTACTTATCTTAATTACGACGAGAGCAAATATTGATGCACGGGAAAAAAAATGCAGTTGCTTCAATTAAAGTCGACGTCACGGGATGCCACAAACGTATATAGTTTATTAAATGATATTTTTGTTGGACCAAATATCATTTAATAAACTATATACGTTTGTGGCATCCCGTGACGTCGACTTTAATTGAAGCAACTGCATTTTTTTTTCGTGTGCAGTAATAAATATATTACGCAGCACAATATCGATTTTTACAGAAAAAAAAGTACTTCCAATCTTTCTTCCGTTAAAAAATTATTTATAATCTTGTTGAATAATATTATCCTTTTTTTTTTGTAATAACACCTCGTCGTCGCGACATAGACGGAAGCGCGCAAGAATAAACTGCTCGAAACGGACAGCGGCAGATATCTCAGCTGTTCTATGCGACCTGTCTCGACTGATTTTTCGAGCATACGTCCGAACTGTCAACAGTCTGACGGAGCGGGAAAAGACTCCAAGAAAAACGAACGGCCGCCGAGTTAGAAATGAATCATCGGCCGGCTCATAGCACTATCGTCGACGATTAATTCATCGTCGACCAATCGTTATTACAGTCGACGGCCGACAGATTACTTGGCGTGGTAGAAAAAAGCTTTTACGCGCCATTTTCGTGTCCGGGATGAACGATCGCTTGGGGCCAGCATGAGATCGTGGCGATGAGAACTTAATCGCCGGGAAGAGACAGAGAGGAACGAAAAGAAGCCGGGGTTCCCATGTGGTGCCCCACGATAATTCGGAATTTCATAGCCGCACTACTCTTCGCGGCAGAAATAACTCGGGGCATCATATGAACGCAGCTTGAAAGCGCCAGCATGTAAACACCTCGTAATCGACTAATCGGTCGTGATGCTGGAAGTAGATATTCATATGCCGGGATGTTTCGAGATATATACCTGTCGTGGAAGAACAGGAATAGACTTTTTAATATTCAGCATTGAGCACTTTAATTAAATCACAAATTGGGACTTCCAGAAAGTAAAGTTTGAATTTTAGTATGACAATAGCTTTCAATTAAGGCATTTATTCACGCTTATAATTCAAGGATTGTATCTTTCACAAAACTCCAGTGAAGAAATAGAATCTATGTCGAATGGATCTAAGAATTATATTATGAAGTTATTATATGAAGTTCTCGAAATAATTGATTATTATTATCGTTATTATTAAATTGTATTTTTGTTAAATATATATTGATATTGCAGCAAAGATGGGATTTGAAATTTTTCGAGTTACGTGTACATTATTAAAAAACAGAAGCTTCCTCTATGAGGAAACAAAATGACTCCATTTACGATTGTTCGATAAAGTTTTCGAAAAAAGTTTGCCTCTTATGCCGCACATGCTGTACTTATGTGTCGCGAAACAAATTTCCATGTCGTATTCCCGCGTTTATTGCCGCGTTTATTGCTCGCTGTTACGCGCAGCAGCTTCAGAAACGGTTTACGAAGTGCGGATTCGGATTTACGAATGTCGCGTCTCCGAATCCTCCGTCATGCTCGTACGACGATCATAAGAAGATTTTATTGTTACAACATTATAACATAGATAGTTGCGTCGCAGCGTGTCTTTTTTTTTTTATGTCTGAATAATCTTGAGTGTGACTACTTGAATGTCTACACCGGTTGTCCGACTTATAATGGCAACTCTTTCTTATATACAGAAAAAAAATATTCTTCTTTCAAATCTTTAAATCGCGCTCGAAGGAAATAATTTATCGATCTAAATATTACTTCTTATCTATTCGCATACATATTGCTTTAAAAATTGTCAAGTTTAATTGAAGTCAATTTTTTTATTAGTTAATTTAATTTTCTTTAATTTTCTTTTTTATAAACAGATTAGAGTATATATATATATATATATATTTCTGTAACGTACACGTTCGACTTTTTATCGTACGATAAATCGATAAACTATGAATAGAGAGTCAAGTTGTTGCTCTTTGAAACATAGGTATTTTTATTGAGAGAAAGTATTGAAAATTGTCAAGGCGCAAATTTGCTGATATTGTGCTTCAGAATAAATATTCACATTTTTCCATCGAGATGCAAGCTTTTGGTTTTGCAATCGAAAATTGTTGGGAGGAAAAATAAAAAGATCAAGCGAAGCACGAAATGAATGTCATATTACGGCGAAACTCGATTTCGAGGGACGAGAGGAAAAGGAGCAGATTCTAATTGTACTCAACGCGGTCGATGCGGCGTGTAGCGTCGATAAAAGGATCGGCGATAAAAGACAGCGAGAGGGCTAACGGAGAGATATAGGAGAGATATTTTTGCGAGAGACGCTGTTATTGTTCGGGCCCTCGTGAACGAATGTCTCAATGTCCATCTTCGTGCAGGACAGTTGATAAATGCACGCGCGATTTGACGCGGTCGGCACTGGTTCCCTCCCTTGTGAATACGTCTATCTTCGCGTTCGTGTGTTCGCGCATACTCCCACTACTGTTTTTTACGCACATGTAGGTTTTACGATGCAGCACATTTTTTGGGAATCGAATTGGAAGAATTGAGAAGACGAAGGCAGATGTGTATATTTAAGCCGTGCGATTGTGTAAGAAAATTATCTACTTCTAAGACAATAGTCGATTTTGGTGAATTAAAAACATAAATTTATATAATAAATATTACGTATATAATGTTTCTTTATCAATCTCTCATGGATGATTTTGCTATATTATTTAGAGGATTACCATAGGAAAAAAATTACTCTCCGGTGGCAAACTTTCGAACGAAACGCTTTCGTATGATAGGCAGACAGTAATCCAAACGGATGGAACAAAAGAAAAGCCGCGTTCGCATTCTCAAAGCCTCCATCGACGGCAATGTAAACATCTGGATATATATAGCGGTGAGAGAAAACGGCGAAAAGTTTTAGCGAGTGCCTCTGACAATCCTCAGACGGCTGACAGGGTGTATACGTGTCAGAAATAATCGTTCTCTAAAAAAGAAAACTTTACTAAATATCGAACGATTAAGTATTTAATCAACAATAGAGTTATATTGTAATCTGGAATTTTTTAATTTCAACTCGCGAACCGAAACATGTGATATTCATATTTCAATAATTTTCTACATTTTCAATTTGATTTCTTTCTTGTACTTAAAAAACGCTTAGCGCTATGTTTAGATAATTTTTTTAAGATCGAAGAATCGATTATTGAAACACTAGTAACATCTTTAAGTCAGAAATGACATTTTTACTGTTGCAACTCGCTTCTTACCGTCAAAACTGCGAGAGATATAATCAGCAACAACATCTATTCGTCTTTCAAACACCATACAATCAGCGCAGACATTTTCAATTTTTCAGAATCAGTCCGTAACGTGATTTAATTTCTTCTATCTGTATCGTAGTCCTCTCTCTATTTCGCGCGTTTCTACTATAGAAATTTTTTACATCCGCGGGTATCTTCGGGTACGTTTGCGGATTCGAACGAGAAGATCGGTTATTTTTCTTTCTCTTTACCCCGGGATAACCCCGAGTTTTCTCGATTCTGTTCGCTTTATTGCCTCGCCTCGCTCGTCTTCTTCTTGCGCCGTAACAGCGCGGAGTAGAACGCGCCCTTCGATTCTAATAGAACATCGTAAAACCACGACGACGTCGTGAAAACCGCAGAAGACGATATAGCATCGGGGGAAACATCGTCCAAGGCGGGCGGATCTCGATCTCGCGTATGTATCCCGTCATTTTTCCAATTTCTTCGAGCTTCACATTTCTCGATTTCTACACTTTTTCTTTACCGGTCTTTCGCGAAGAACGTGTCGGGCTGACCGGCTACACGTGACAAATATCCACGAGGAAAAATTGATAAATAAATAGAACTGTCGTGAATAACGCGCTTTCTCTCTCTGAATTTTCATTTAAATATTTTTGTGGAAATATCACTACGTGATATGCACTTGCTTTTATCTATGAGTATGTACTTTTGTTAATGACAGACATCTGCTAATTAATGGTGATCTATCCTTACAATATTCGAAAGATACACTCGATAGTTTTCGATTGTTGCATTAATCACATTCAGATCGATCAATTAAATTTAATTTCAATCTAATCTTTTATCACTTTTTATTTTTTTTTTAATTTTAGAAAAAGATAAAATTATGCTAAGAGCTAAAATTGAACGGTATTGATGAAATCAGTTGTTAGTAATTTAATGCCACTATACTTATTAGACACGAAGATGTATTAATGAGCGTAATATTACTTTCTCAGTAATTATTAGATATTAAAACACATTTGAACACTTTTTCAATCAGAAGATCACGACGGCACAGATCGTCTATCATTATTCTTGCTTTCTTCCAGTTCCTCCCTTTTTTGCACGAAGAAACTTCTCTTCTCTTCGTCTTACGCATTTCCACCCTTTTTCCCTCGAGCTTCGTTACGCCACGCCACACCACCTTTGACCCCCGCTTTTCTTTGCACGCGGACAGGAAGACAGGAAGTTTCTTTGGCACGTACCTTTTTCTTCTTCTTTCTCTTCCACTTCCACGATTTCTTTTTATTCGCGTTCCCCGTCGTCGTCGTCGTCGTCGTCGTTGTTGTCGTCGTTGCCGTTGTTGCCGTCGTCTTGGTTCTTCTCTTCTCCTCCTCTACCACCGTCCTCGTCCTTCTCCCCCTTTTCCTCTTGTTCCTCTCGCTTCTTTCCGCGGCCACGGCCGTGCGGAATTCGAACCGGGGTTCGATTTGGCGGCACCCGGTTGGAGCTGGTCGGCATTACTGTGTTCGAGGTAGACCGCTCGCACCCGAAGTCTACCTCCCTCCCTCTCTATCTTTCTCTCTCTTTCTCTTTCTCTCTTGCCTCCCCGTTTTCTCTTTCTTACTCCGTTGTCCGCAGCTTCCTTCTTGGCGCACTCCCTCTTTCGCCCTCTTTCTCGCACCTTCCGCGTTTTTCCCTTCCTCTCTCTGCTTCTTCTCGTTCCCGCTTTTGTAAATACTCCGTCCCTTGAGTCTCTCTCTCTCTCTCTTTCTTACTTGCCTCCACGTTTTCCGGCGACATTACTTTCCCACCTCGCGAAGCCCTCTCTCTCTCTCTCTCTCTCATTTTCGTTCCATCCTTCTTCTTCACACCAGTCATCTCTTTTCCTCGTACGAACCGCAGGCGCTATCTTACCGATCTAAAATTACCTCAGAAACGATGAACGTCGTTTTCCCTCTCTCTCTCTCTCTCTCTTTTTCTCTTTCCCTCTTTTTCTCTCTCCTTCTGAATCTTCTCCTACCGCTTTTCCATCTCTCCTGCGGTTTTCAACGCACAAACCGTCTTTCGCTATGCGCGCGTATCTTTCATGCGGGGTGAGCGACTCATCTCCGAACGAGATCGGTCACATAGATTTACGGTTTGGTATTTAGACACTTAGATGCTACCTAAGTATGGCCGTTGATCAATCTGATCGACGAACGACGAGTCGATCGGTAAATTGGAGAATAATTTACAGGAGCAAGGAAAGATAAAGGCGATTTTTTGAAAACAAAGCGAAACGTAGTGAGATGGAAAAAACGATCCGTTTCCAGTATTTATTTTTAAAGTTTATTTGCATCTGTGAGATGAGCTGTGCAGTGAAATAAAGAGGGAAAGAATGAAGGAAAATATAGAAATTGATAAATTACAATATTTTGAGGGGATATTAAATGATACCGCAAATTTTTTTTTAGGAGCAAAATGAATTTTTGGAAAATTTAATTCCATCTTATTCAACAATTATCTTATCATACTGTTTTGTCAAAGTTTTACCGAGAAAAGATTAACTCCAAAATTTTTTTAAATACTTATGAGAATCGACGTCTCTCAGTTTCATCAAATATTTTTTATAGGAAAAATTAAATCACAATGATATTAAAATTATTTATTGGCGAATCAGTTTTTGAGTGCGCGTGAATCACGACGGAAGCCGCTCTTTTTTAATAGCCCTGCAATTTTATACGTTAAAGTATCGTAAATGTCGGAACTGACTTATGGCTATAAAGGACGCGGAAAGGCACGCACGTTATGTAAATTGCCGCGGCACGTTTCACGCACCATAAACTCACAAATGGTCAAAGGACAATCGCTCAATTTGCGAGCGTTTGTCTTTGAATATCACGCATTTATTAATTATCACGTAGTCAGTTTTATATTATTCCGCATTCGAATAAAAAATGCGAAATATTCGTTTTTTTTTTTTTTTTGAAGATTATAGTATTGCAGCTTATCTATGTTTATTTATTTTTTACATGTATTCCGCTTTTGTTACATCGATGCCTCATGTTTGCCGCAATGCTCGCGTAACAACATTTTATATATACAAACTGCAAGATGATGGGCAAATAGCATGATAAATTGTCATCGTTAAAGTTCGTAAAATTATTCGTTCTCTAAACAATAACTTCATCGCGTTCGCGGTTGCTGCTACTAAAACCACGAACTTTATTATAGTGTTTTACATAGCGATTGTTTTCTCTCCATCGAATCGCGTGAAAAGAACCAGCAATTCACTGCGACCCGGAAGTGGATTTTGTTTTATATATTTACATTTCTACGATTTGCGTTGCACGTGCGCGGAAAAGCCGCAGAAGCGTATTCTGCCGCATTTTTAAGCTTTGAACTTCTTATTCCTCGATCCGACACTATTCCGCGTTTGACCAAATAAAATACCTATTATAGGCTTTTTCTATATAAAAAGAGGTTCAAGATCGTCCGACCGTTTGGCTAAGGTTCGCGCAGGTTTCTCGATTTAGGCACGTGACATATTTCCGTGTAGCCTCTAGCTATATGTATTTAAACGCACCTGTCGCACCTCTTTTCTCTTCCCCCTCCTCCTCTTTCCTCTCCTCCGTACTCCTGTGTATTCTGGCCTCCCGCTATTAGCGGAATCCAAGTATCGGTCTCCGGTCGAGGATCAATTTCGAGTGCGATTCGCGTGGCCCGCATTCGTGACTAAATCCACAGAGACTCCGCGAACGAGGAATTATCCACGGATTTCCGCACGAGAAAATTAACGACCCACTCCGCCTCGACTTGTTCCAATGATAAAATGAAAATTTGTGATAAAAAGACAAATGCATTGCCAAAAAGAAAACGCAATTATTTATATTTTGAAAAATAAAAATACATTCTAAAAATATTATTATATGTACAATACACAAGATAGCAGAACACAGACACAACACAAACATACAGGTTGGTTTATATAGATAGCATTTTTTTTTTCTTTCGAAGGTTTTGAAGGTTTTGAAAGTGGATAAAACGTAGTTTGTTTTTTTAAATAAAGATCAATATTTTTCTATTATCAACTATTTATTGCTATAATATCGGCAGATTTTTTTCATTCTAAAAAATTGATCACGGTAGATATATTATAGTAAATATATTATACGGAATATCGTTTATCGTATATGAAAAAATTGCAACGATAATAAATCATATATATATTATGTGATTAGCAGATTGTTTAATTATAAAAACTTAGGAAAGGAAGGGAGAGAGGTTAGAAAGAATAAATTATATAGGTAAAAATAAAAAAAAAATATATATATATATATATATATTTATAAATAAAAAATTTATATTTATAAAAATTATATTTATTCTGTATATATTTAAAAAAATGCACGAACATATTTAAAAGGCTCTTTCAAGAGATAAACATCTTATTTTTGTCTCATTTTCAAGAGCATTGATTTTCCTGCCATTTGAGCGCGCGCCAAACGGAACGACTCGCGGCAAAAATTCCAGACGTTCCCCCGCGATTGGCAAAGATTTTCGCGGCGAAAAGAATTGCCGCGAGATTGCGGTTTCCATCGTGAC
Organism: Polyergus mexicanus; assembly: GCF_030449975.1. Lineage (NCBI taxonomy): Eukaryota > Metazoa > Arthropoda > Insecta > Hymenoptera > Formicidae > Polyergus > Polyergus mexicanus. Next base: position 7,734,518 of record NW_027223327.1, on the reverse strand, counting down.
GCTCAACAAAGTTGCACGAAGTTTGATCGAGCGCGTCGATCTTCCGCGGCATGGTTGGTTGAGGCGGAAATTTCCATTGTTACATGTTCAAGTAACCGCCAACGATGTACACAGTAGCGCGATAAGCGCGCGCGGATGATAATTAGTTTACAAGCAGAGAAATCAGAGAAGTTTGCTCCAGCCGGGCACGGAGTTGCGCCGATGTTACCACCGTCGGGTGTACTCGTAAGAGAGCTGCCGCAACTTATGTACGTTTCCATAGGATCGCGAATTTCGCGCCCCAAAGTTGTTCCACTTGCTTTCGCCTAGAATCAAGAAAATATCCTTAGCGCGACGCTTAATCAACTCGCGTATGTCGACAGGCTTTAATTTTCTGCGATTCCGTTGTGTAAAATTAATGCAACGATAAAATTGCTGACGATGAAAATAGAATATAAATTTGACATATATATTTTAATACTAAAATAATTTCTTTTTGTAATTTTTTGTCAGTTACTATTTACGCCCAGATAAATTATAAGAGTTTTGCATGTTTTTTTTTTTTTTTTTTTTTAATATTCCGAATCAGTCAATAACTTGTGAATTTTATTTTTGTATTGAAGTACTGAACGTACAATAAATAAAATTGCTGATAAAAAATATTAACGTAACGTTAAGAGATAAATACGTATTTAATATCGAATATTTACAATATATTGACACATTTCTTTACATATTTCTTAAAATTCTTGCATATCCTCGATGCTACAATATTGATTCAATTATTTTCTTATTCTTTCTATTCTATTGAATTCATTTGACTTGAAATTTTCAACAATAGGATTTATTCAGGCTTTTTTAAGATTTATTTATTTTACAATTATGTTTTCCACTTGATATCTTACGCTCGTAAATCTATAGTTGGCAATTACAATCTAGATTGTCAGGCAGAGAAGAGTCAAAGATCCCGTCATTCTCAGCTCCTACATTACCTCGAAAGACGTTTGTGTTTTATAGGGAGTTAATTTTGTCGCGCACCGAGACACGATTTTGATGGGCCCTTTCGAGCGCATTTAATTTTCTCGTGAGCCGAATAGGGAGACGCTTTTACGAGCCGACGGTTTATCGCGCGCATGTATGAGACGACATGTGAGAGTGTACCGGGTGTTTCAGTTGGAGGAAAGAAAATTCAGCGTAGCCGGTTATATTCATTGAAGGTCGTTTAAATTGCCATTAAATTCATTAATTCTAAAATAGATTATATATATATATATATATATGTATTATTTTATAAGACATAACACGAATTACTTATATTATACTTTGCTTTCTCTTATTACATATTTACACTCGCTGATTCTATCGTTGTTTACATTATTTATGTCAGCAAGTTAATACTCATGTTTACGTTGTTAATTATAAATTTCCACATGTGCATGCACAAAATAAAAGGCTTTCATTGAGCTTTTCCCGGTGACCATTGTTCTTGTTTGCAATGAAGAATGCCTGCCAAAAACAACGCGTTATTTTTGCGAAACGATTAACGCGAGGAGGAGACGAGATCGGTACGCGAAAAATTTCATATTCGACGTCAGCGCGGGGAATGTATACGCGTACGCGTATATATTTCTACGTGCTTCGCAGAATATTCGTACGTGTGGTATGCACGCGCCTAAATAAGAGACCAAACCCGGCAGTCAGGACCTCCTCCTCGTCCTGCCCGCACATTGTGCCCTGCCCTTCATTCCGCGTGTTCTCCCTCGCAGTCCGCGGGAGTCAGGCTTTTAATTAACCCGTTTGTTTGTCCGCAGGTTGGTATTCCTGAATCGCGCGGTTCCACGTGCGCCGGAAGTATGCCCCGGGATACACACACATACACATACACAAGTGTATATTTTGCGACGTGTAAGTACAGGCTTTTGTGCGTGTCGGTGTTTGTGGGGCTGGCAAAATTACATTTTCCTTCATCGCGCTCGATTCTTCTCTCGCCGTTTTGTTAGCCTCACCATTCGCGCGACACCCAAATTCTTTTATTATTATAACTTTTGCTGTGCATTTGACGAAAATTTTTATCCGCCAATTACGCCAACAAATAAAACTTGATTCACTTCATATTATTTCGCACTTAATCAATTATTAATAAGATTTATCAAACTGCTACAGTTATTGCATACGTCAAAAGATAAAATTTACATTTATAAAATATTTTAAAAATATGCAAATAAGAAAATAGCACAGTTTGTATGAACAATTTTTATTGTAGGCCAAAACTAGTCTAGTATAACGTTGAACATTTTATTTCTCTCGTCAAATCAAATTATATTTCGCGGTTTATCTGTTTTCGAGTTTCACGATATCAGTCACTCTTACGATTAGATACACGTACGTATGGCTTTTTCGCGCTCCGACCTTTCTTACTTTCAACTCTGTAAATGTCCCGGGGATTTCAGAGGATCAAAGAAGCCGTAAATCGATGGCCAAGTAGCTCGAATCCTATGGAGAATCTTCACGAACCCCCGACAGTAGCGATGTTCTATCGATATATCTTTTGACACTACTTTTCGATTGACATTTCGAGAACATCGCGCTGTGTTTCTCGCAACATGTAAAATAAAATTTCTAGATTCACGAATTCTCCCATCCTTGCTTTCCTTTCTTTCTCACGTGAACATGAATTTTTTATATCACATAATATGAAACATTGCTTAAATTTAATCATATTTTTATTGAAATAATATCGGAACTTTTAACATATTAAACATTATAATATATTTCGCTATTCGAGCACATTTCTTTGCACATTTTTCATTCAATGTTATATGAAAATAGTTATTAAAAGTGTTCTTATAATCTCATGCGCACTTTTACACGGGCGGTTAATAAATTTGTAATAGGACGTTTCGCGTACTTCGTCTGAATAACGGGCGTAACTTTTTTTCCGCTCGAGCGCGATGCGGAGTTAATTACAAATTTCATATCGCGTACAAACTCAACAATTTTAAAGTCAAACTCAAAATTATCCCGGAACAAGTCTGTATAATGTATGACAAGGAGAGAGAGAGATATATGTACGTGCGCGAAAGAGAAAGCTCAACCCGGTTACAACCAAAAGCATGTATAGAAACGAACTACGCGTGCAGATCTAATTTACGCAGACGCAAATACGCGAGCAACGCTTTCAAAGTAAATTGCATTTCCCTTTGTCGGGGGCCTGTATCGTCTGCTGCGGCGCGTCACTATGCACAATACGTGAAAATCCGCATCCACACACACACACACACACACATATGCACATGCAATATCACAAAGAAGGAAAGAGAAAGAGAGGGGAGGTGAGCGGTCTCGTTAAGAGCCCATGAAAACTGTATGGAAAATAAATTGCGCACGGTCAACGAGAGTATAGTTGCAAGAGAATTACCCGCGCTATATAGCTTTGGCACAATATGCGTACGTCGCGTGCACACGCAGAAACGCAATATTCGCCTATACGCCGGGTAGATTCATTGAGTTAATTAAACTTTGAGATAATACGTGCCATTCCCGGATATTTTTTTTTTTTTTTTAGTTTATACTCTTTTCGCATAACCTCGGGCGATAGGATATAGCGTCGCGCGCGGGGAAATATTAAACCGCAATTTAATTGCCGGTTAATTCTTATCGGCGAAAACAATATACCGTACCTGCTATAGGCACGATAAAATAAATTGTTTTAACGTAACGGAGAAAAGAGACCGCCAATTATTTACCGCGCGATTACTTTCGGCTATTGGTATCATACGATAATAATATAAATAATTTTCGCGCGCGATATTTTCATATTGGAAAGAATGCATTGTAGTTTTTTCTAGATCGTGATGACCGGTCGATCAACATTTTCATATGATATTAGAAAATGTTACTCTTTTATAGATTCACAGATATTATTATTTGTCATTAAATCATGAAATACAGAGAGAGGGAGAGAGACAGCAGTGACTATAGCTGAAATTATCTATCTTTTTAAAACTTCCGCAAATTATTTTCTTTAATTAATTAATAATATACGTTATATATATATATATGTATGTTGTGTGTTAAATATATATTCGGGACTTTTGCTTTGGACGCACTTTCATTAATCGCATATGAAAACTTGCATCGTATCTAGATTTTTATATAATATATCGAACGTTCACGCGTAAATCCTTAAATGGCAAAACCGGTGATTACATCGGGACTCGATGCGCCAGGTAAGATTACGGCTCTCACTATACCTCACTTTTGATCCTGTTGGCCCTTGTCAACCGCGTTCAAGAACTTCGAAAGCGACGTGGGCGGCTGAGACCGCCGTATCTTCTTCTCACCTCTATGTGCCCTCAAGACGGTAAGATATATATTTCGAGAGGATATAACGCTGAGACATACGCGCAGAGGCAGCTGAGTTCGCCCGTAAATCGACCATGTAAAATTATTGTCCTCGCATCTCCCTTCCGATTCTGGTATTCAAATGCGTCGAAGAATCATCGTGTTTGCCACATCGACGCGTTATCCTATATTCGTTTACATCTGCGGTTCTACATCCCCCCTTGTATTGTATAAATGTTTTCAGGAATCTAATTTAATTGTCGCTTTATATATTTTTATTAGCTTTGTTAAGGCATCTTATTTCAATTTTATTAGATGATATTTGCGATTAATATCGAGAAGATAAAGTAAATAAGATGTTTAATTATTTATTGCATAATTAATCGATAAAATTTTTTAGAGCGTCAATGTATTAATTATAATGTAATATATCAGGATTAGTTTAATTTAAAATATTTGACAAAATATTCGTTTATTTTGTATTATAAATATAAAATTTATTTTTATAATTGCAAAAGTGTCAATATAAACCGGTATTTTTTATACATTATGTATATGGATATTGAAACGCGAATTTTATCAGATATGTGATAAATACATGTAGGATAATCTTCTCCGTTTATAATACAGCTATCTAATATTCTAAGTGCGCGCAAAATATTCTTTTATCGTTTCTTAGTTTCTACTCGAGCGCGTCGTTTTATATAGTAATTAGCGCTATTTAAGGAAATGCGCTTATAGAGCGTTTCGAACATCTGCGTCTTCGTCATTAATCCTCTCTCTTACGTCTGCTCGTCTCATTGCCTCCCGAAACAGATAGACCGAGAGCTTTACCCCGTTGCCTTCCTTTTATCTCGTCTTTCGCTCTGCAGTTACGGCAATTTTGCTTCGTCGCGTTTCATAAACATCTACCCCCTTCGCTTACTCGCCGCTCGTTTGTGCTACAAATTGCTCTAAGAAGATTTCGTCAGGCGATGCTTTTGATAGACGCTCGGATCGTGATTTATGTTCCTTGCTGTACACTCATTTCGCAATTCACACGGATGATGCTGTGACACGCTCGGGATTCTTAATCTTAAATTTGACAAAAAATTTATAAAAACACAAAATAATCAGCAGAAGGATGTAATTAAATAATATCTCTTATTTTGTTTAAAAGAGACTATAATTATATTTTTCGATATATATTTTAATTTTTTTTCATATTTATTTCTCGGATCATATAATTATATATTATATATTTATATCATTTATAAATTTATCTTTACGACTTATTGATTCGAGGGATTGATCTTAATTTATTGTTGAGAGAAATTGTCAGGCCCATTCGATTATCGTTACGAACACGTTCGTATAAAGGGGATAAGACGTACAAATGACTCAACAGCACCCTCCAACGCACTCCGAAATATTGCGAATTCTTTCGTGGTAACGACATTGGCGTCGGCAAGCCTACTCTCTTTTCTCTAATCAACGTACTCGGCGATCGATTCTCCGTCGTCGCACACGCGCGTGTACGTAATTGTCGCGCGACTATATCGGCCAACTAATTTCCCGGGGCACAAACGGAGGGGATCGCGAAAATTAACTTGCCCGATTGAATGGCGCGACCTCGGCTACGCATGCGGAACGGAGTGGCAGATGGTTCGGAAAATCTAGGATTACGAAACTAGCGAGACTATCGAATTACCGAAGCCCTGCGCGCAACGACCGAGACTGCGAACGAAGAAACGAACCCGCTTAACGGGGGATACCGTCCGCCCTCTCTTTCCCGGCAGCGCCGAACAATCGCGGTGATCTCGACTTTTGCCCGTGCTGCGAACGGAACGGAAAACGCGATGGAGATAACGTCCGTTATCGCCGGCGGAATCCGTTGTTGTTACGAATGAGCGTAGCGTACGCTCGACGAAAATCGGGAGTCGTGGCGTAAACCCGGCTAGTAACTCTCGTGATTGCTGCGGAACGCCCTTTTGAGAACACGCGCGAAGCTAAATCATTATAAGTTTGTAGTTTGCGAATTCCGCCGAACTTTGTGACGTCATGAAAGAAGGAAAGTTTGATGAGAAAGTTTAACGCTTCGAAAGAATGATAATGTACGAGATGATAAAAACCTCAATGTTTTTTACGTAATAACATTTATCCATTTGCTTCTCACAGTTTATTGTGCCACTGTGAATATGATTTATTTCTGTTAGAATCCAATATCGCATTTATAGAAAGATGATAAACGAAAGTGAGTGAGAGAGAGACGAGCCGATCACCGATAATCGTATCGAAGTTTCCGGAGTATCCGGCGTTTTCGAAGCCATCAACGAAATCCCGCGGGTATCACGGAATCGGCAATCAAGCGACAAATTACCTCGTGTCCCACGCGTCCATATCGTACTTTGCTTTCGATTAGCTAGCTTGCGTCGAATAGGAGATGACGATGATATGTTATAAAATTACCTATCGCTCGACTTGTACATATCTAGATCGCACGTTATTTCAATCCAAGAGAAAATATTCCTCGCGGCGATTCGCCGAGTAATTATTTCAGGAGGCTCGGCTAGTCGAAAGCTGCAAATGAATTATGTTGATCGGCGTAACGATCCAATCATTTATCGTCGCATTTATCCTGTCAAAGGTACGAGCTGTATACACTCACGATCAGTGGTGGAACTTTCCACGTTAACCTGTTGCTTCGGCGACGAATTTATCACTCGATGCGATGAATATTTCACCGCGTTGCAGTGTCTGATGATGTAATAATTACGAGCTCTTACGCGGACACTTGAGAGAGAAGCGTCAAGAGAGTTTTTATATTGTCGCGTTCGTGTATATCGATACATATATGTATATATTAATTAATTATTTACTATTAATATATATAAAACTTTCAAAAAATCTTTCCTTCATAAAGTCAATCATCGTGTTGATCAAACATAAGATCAGACACAAATGAACGATTTAATGAATGGGCTCTCTCCTTTTATTGGTTTCGAAGCCGCACTAATCTCGCGAGCTCGCCTCTGAGAAGGCGCTTGAGCCGAGAGGGCCGCGCACAAGCATCTAGGCAATCGCGACGGTATCCTCGCGACGGTCTGGTCGCGGCGAAGAGGACAACAGCACCGGCTGTAAGGGCAAGTGTGCTGGCAGGATATAGCTTTATTAAAGTTAAACAATTCCAGGGCGACGAGGCGTGTAATCCTGACGCGCGGCGTATTGGCACGAAGTGCTTGCACGTGGTATCGTCCGCCACCCTCAAAGATAGACGTCATTCCTCCTTGTGCCTTCCTCCATCCTCATCCCGCTCTTCCCCGATTCTATCTCTTTCTTTCCTCCGCGGCTCGGCGAACGAAAGAGCGAAAGAAATCTTGGCGCGAGAAGAGAGGGACAATATTATTGCTACGGCGATGCAATAAAGTTCGCTTGGAACGGAAATTATGATTTAAATGATGAGAATTTTTCTTGTATCGGAAACCTTTTTACCGCTTATCATGGCAATTTAAACGTGCGTCTCGCGATAATTTATTCTCCAATATAATTAAATATTTCTTCTAATGGACTTTCAGTGAAAAGATTTGCACTTTACTCTTCCGTTTTATGTTTCATTGCAAGATTTTATACTGAAACATTAACTATATTATCGTTGAATAATTTTTCTCGATAAGATTGTTTGCAGTGCTGTACTCGTAATTGAAACCTTTGCTTATCAGTGATAATACACTGATATTTTATTTAAAGGAGTATAATAAAAATATTCTTTTATCATAATCCTTGATATTATAATATTCTGTTCTATTGTAATCTCATGATACTCTGAGATATATTCTATTTATCACGGTTGATTTACAAGAAAACCTTCGCGGTTATGAATTTATAATAATTAGTCATAGAGCGTGAGTTATACGAGTATGAATAACTGCGCCCATAAATTTCCGCAGATGTATCCTACACACGTGCGTCTACCTTTTCGCTAGTATATGAGATGATCTCTCAGACTCACATAGAAGATTTGTTACAATGTCAACAGTATTTACTGTTTTCGCGGCATAAATGAATAAACATTAATATTTTCGAGCGTGTTTAACACTTGAATTATTAAATACTTGAAATAAGCGACGAATTTATCCATATCGAGTAATCTCACCGTCAGATAGGTAGAATATTTAATTTGCAGCTTGATTATGAAAATAATTCATGTTGCGAAATTGCGGAGAAACGTATACGCAACAAATAATAGTCATTCGTTTAAATCTCGCACAGAAGAAGTTGATATGAAATTTTTCAAAGAGCCCGTTGTTCGATATTTTCAATACCGATGATGAATCACCTATCTACCGGAGAAAGGATTGCCCCGTCCGGACAATTCCTCGCTACTCGAAGTAATATCTGTTTTTACAGTTCCGCCGCGCAATTCCCTTCGCATGTGTGCCGCTCTCGTTTCTGGGCAAAATAGCGAAAGAAATCTCGCGGCGACCATTCCGAGGCTTATCTACCGAATTACGTTAATGTCATGCCATTCCGTCTCCCTCGTTGTCGGGCCTTTTTATCGGGGTTGATCCTTTCCCTCGTGTCGCTCTCGTCCGAGAGCGCGCGGCTTCCGACCTCTCGATCGTTATCTAAACGATCATCTTCTCGTACGGCTGCGCGGTGAGATAACCCAGGATCGTTCTTCCAAGGATTCACCTGGAACGATCGTCTGGATCTTGCGCCCTTGGCTGATCCTTGCTCCTTTCTCCATGCCAACGACTGCGAATTAACTCTTGCCATTGTTACGCTCCTGCGCACACCGACGACGTTACGATTCTCGCAACGCGACGCGTTCTCGGCGCTTTAAAAAGCATCGATTGCCATTCTCCGCGACGTGAACGAAACGTTTGGCCGCGTTCAGAGAGAGAGAGAGAGAGAGAGAGAGAGAGCAAGTTAAAGTTGAGAGCTTTTACTTGGCGAATCGTTTATCGGAGTTTTTAAAAAGTTCTCGCCGTTTCGACACTGCTAGAAAATAAACGACTTTAAGTATTCTCTAAGCGTATACGATAATGATTTATTTAAAGAAGCCTTATTGTATTAATTTAAATTGAAATAGGTCTTTTCTAACATCTTGATTTAAAGTTTTTTTTAAAGAAAAGTTTTATTCCAAATATGTATGTTTTATTCTTTTCGATCGAATCCAACAACTGTTAATCAAATTAGAAACTCGTTTATTTGATTTTTTCAAGAGCGAAAGTTGCGCGTTATATTTTTTAGCCAATTCCAAGAGAGATTTTCTTTTTATAATACGCAATATTTCATTTATGAGTTCAACGAATGTACGATTTATAGTACTTTTACGAAAGCGAATCTTGTTTGATCGATACTTTAGTCAAGTGATTATAGGTAATTGAAACTTTTTAAACTCGCTGCATTAATCGTTTATCTTGTTCTTACTTTAAAAAAAAAAAAATATATATATATATATACAAAGACTTTTTCTCGTGAAAATTTCAAACAAATTTGAAAGTTCTTCATACAAGAATGTACGTAGTTTCCGAGCGGGAAATTCCACGCAGTAGATACAACCATATCGATAGGATCTTGACTCTGCTTATCTATGATTCGACAAATTGTTTTTCTTTTCGTACATTTAATTTGTAGCAGTCCGAAAATGCAATTGAAATCTTTTGCTTTCATTATTTCCCGTATGTTCGCATAAATTGTGTATTGTTTACAAAAATTGTGAGCAGTAGCAAAATTTCATTTAACGCTCGAATATTATCGTATTAAAAAAAATGAATGATAAATTATTACAAATGACATGTGTCATTATACAATTTTATCGTTTACATCTTAAACGCGATGAATTCGATCATTATAAACGATGTCTGCGAATCTATCATTCGATTTCTAGTAAATATACGTGTTTTACCGTCACGTTATTGAATTTGAAATAGAAGAAAAATAAAATTGCCAAAGTTTTTGTCGCTTGTTAGCGATCGATCCGCCAATTTCTTCGGATCGCCGCCTGAAAGATGGCTCGACTTGTTAACTAAAACACTCCAATTAGTTGCCGGATGATCGCGCACTCGGCTGCGCAGTGGACCTCCCTGCACTATCGTCAGTTTGCATCTTAAAATTCCATAATCAAGCGTCCGTGTCGTCGTACCGTAGGCATCATTTATTACGCCATTCCTCTCCGCGCGATTTACATATTCTTAGAAAGAAGAAAAGATTCGATCTTTCGACCGCGTAATTCTTCTTGCGAGTTTATCTGCCGGTTTTCCAATTAATTTAATTTTTTAGCGCTAAGTTTATATTAAAATTGGCAAAAGTACAATATTTAACGTATCGTTCTCGCTAATTTAATTATTAAATCTTTTAAAAGATTATTCATTTCTAATATATATTTAATATAATACACATTGTTGTGAGGAGATATTTAATATAAATAATTTATATTCGATATTTGACGTAAAACAGTATTTGAATATAAATCAAAAATAAAACAATCTAAAAAATAATTTAAATAAAAAATTTTGCCACACTTGATTTTGCCGATACGTCTCTAAGGATTATCGTATTTAAAAATTCTGCTCACTTGTGGATTCTGAAAGGAGGCATCTCGCAAATGAATAGTAATTTCGCAAACAAATGGCAATTCTTCGGCCGTTAAATTGTCTAGAGTTTCAAATACGGGTCGCAAAATAATTGCGATAAATGTCTGAAATTTTACAGCGCGCGACCGCCACACCCACAAGGAATCCTACCGTGTAACGCGAGCCGCGCGACCTTTTCGTGCCTTCGTGCGCGCAACTCGTAATTCAATTCCGTGTCGTCGAATCAAAACGATTAATCTTACGGCGGTGCGCAACGAGCTCGACATGCTCCGTCTGTAAAAGTGTAAAAAGAGATCTCGAATTCTTTGGATTCCACGACGCACGCGAATCCTTCATCAAATCATTCTTAGGTATGAAAAGGACCGTGATAAAATTTTTCGAAATTCTCAATTTGTAATCTTATGTAAAATATTTATCCATCAATCTAATTTGATAAATGACAGATGCAATATTTTTATCGCTAATAATGACAGTAATGATAAATGTTGCGACGAACTTAGATATAGATAAAATAGATCTATAATATTTATGAAATATTTTCTAATGTGATTATTTTTATAGCTATGATTAATAATCATTGTTTTTCTAATTAATATTACGACAATATTATTAAATCGATGTTTTTTGTTTATTTTTATAATTCTGCGATTACTACTGGTTTCATCACTGGAAGCTATTACCGTATCGCTCCTACCCTCATCGATCATTCCGATTGACCGTGTCGAAAATAAACGCGCATTACATAACGGATTGCAACCGATGCAAAAGCCAATGTCGCGTAAGCGAGAGATCGCCAGCCGAATTTACACCGCAATACTGGAAATGGCACGCGCATCTTGCGTCTCGCAGCTGCTCCCACGCGCCATCCATTCGACCTTCGAGTGCTATTTTGTATCGGACAATCGCGCGCGTCTCTAATTCGCGCTGCGAATGGGATTTCGCGTGTACGCGTGCGTGTCTGGGACTATCTAATTCCTTCCCCCTTTGCCTATTTCTCTGGGAGAACGAAATTCCGAACCGCGGCGTCTTTAAGTAACGGCCGCCGTGTGTCGATACTCCGAGCAAAGAGCGCAAAGTGAATCTCCATCCGGCCGAGTACGCGGTCCATTCCGCCCGCGGCTCCAATTTCTCTTTTCGCCAGCTTTTTTCCTCGTTCCGTTGCATTTAACGAAATTGAGACCGCGCGGGCGATGCGCCCGTCGCCGCGATAAAATTCGCTTGAAAATTGTTTCGCGTCGAGCGGCCGAACTTGAACTCTCTCCCACTCTGGGTGCACTCTGGGATCGATATAATCCCGCAGAATGCGTCTGTTATTTTCTGATCGCCTAGACAATTTCTGATGGTATCGACTATCGAATTTTTCGATACAATGTAAAGAGCACGAGTCATTTTAGATAATAATATAATAACAATTATATCGATAATTAATTATTATATTTATTATGTTGAAACATTCTGATATATAAAAAGTCATTCACAATTTAATCGATTAAATACGTGAATTAATCAATTTAAATCGAATATAATCCAGTTTAATTGCTACATGTTTACAATTATCTTCATCCGTTTCAATGTGATTTGATTACCTATAACGTACCGTATCAATTAGACAGAACGAGCGTCTGCTAGAACACGCATCCATCGTAACTCTAATCTAGAGCTAAGTCGTTAATTTTTGGGATGGTTATCGTACACGAATAGCTCGTATAACGCGGTACGCTACAGGATGTATAATACGTATTCTTCGCGGAATTTGGCGAGACGCGTTATTTGTTCAATCGACATTTTAGCGAAAGTCTAGTAATAGATTCTTCAGAAATATTATCAATTAAAATCTGTTTTACATCACATTACTTACTTTTTTAATTTTTATTTCAATTTAATTTTTTTTATCTTGACTTGCGTGATCTTCCGCAAAAGAATAATGGCATTGGATGTACAATATTTTAACCTATTATATTTTACGGTATTACGTACAAAAAAAAAAAAGAAAAAGTATTTTTATACTATCTTGAAAATATATATGCACAAGTTATTCGTAAGGCCGTGTTCATCCCGACATGGAATTGAAAGGATAATTGGCCACCGAGGTTGTAAAATGATCGCAGGAGAAGCGCAACGAGAACTGACGTTGACTCCCACTGAGCTCGCGCGATCCGATCGGATGCGCACAATGCCGGGCGAATTTTTCCTTGGCGCGGCACATCCGTATCGGAGTTATGCCCATAGGGCATAATCGTTGAACCCCGGGTTCGGGTCAATCGCACGGTCTGTATGTGCTCGCGCGCTTCGCTACTCCTCCCATAAATTATAGCCCGCGCACGAAACAGGGCGGAACGAACAGAGCTGTGCACGATGCCGTGTTTGGAGTTACCTAAGGCCTGCGTACAGTCAATTTGAGCATGAATTATACCCGGTGGCCGGATACCGTTTCGTTTCCATCGGCGCGGTGTCCTGTCTCCGTGTCCGTTTATCGTCTAATAAAGCGCTTTTCCGATTGCGAAATCTTCTCGCGCCGAGACACGCTTGCGCATTGGCAGGAAACTCGTATATATCGATCGATTATTTCTCGCGGTATCGGATAGTTTATTAAGACGCGTCGGTTAGAGTAAATATATCTCGGTCCAATGGAAGGCCCCATAAAATGCATCCTCGCGCGACGGTCGTACGTTATATCTCTACGAGATAATAATGGCAACGATAAATAATAGCTATAGTACTAGCGAGTCAGTTTATTTTATTTCTTGTGCATATTTCTTACTCTTCTTGTCTTTTGTTAATAATTATTTTATTAATTAGAGAATATAATAATTATATCGTATTTTCTTACTTTTTATATTTCTTTTTATTTCTTCACATATGTCTGCATAAAATTTAATAGTACTTTAATGGTTGTTTTGCATCGACAAGTTAATCGTGACATATTTAATTAAACGACAAAGTTGATTTCGGATTTTATATATTTAAATTTTATTATTTATTTTATTATTTCAATTTATTCAAATTTTGCTTTACGCAAAAATTATCTCGCGTGCGTATGCACGGCGTGGCGTGAATACCACCGAGATACGTTACTTAGGAGAAAGCGCGAGGCGCGTCTTTAACAACCGCTCGATATTTGCATACGTCTCATTAGCGATCGTTAATTGCCGCTCCGACGAGCGTCACTGCTTCAAGCACTTACTCGGGAATCCTTCCTCTCTTTCCTTCCGCGATAATGATGATATTCGCACGTTTGTTCGTTTGTTCGCACTTACAGACGAACAATTAAGACTCTAGCAATAACGTTCGAATTCCCATTCGAAAAAAAGACGGGCAATACAATAACCATCGACGTTTAATAGACACGCGCACTTGTTCCGCGCTAGCGCGTAGACGACTCGTTAATAATCGTTTTATCGAGAGCCATTACGGGAGTCGTTTGTTACACTAATTACGCTGGCAATCACGTATGTTTTCCAGACACTCGGACTATTTATATACCAGGTGCATTGACTGCAAAGCCGCTATCATTAGAGATCATTAGAGAATAGTAGATATATATGGTCTTTATTAAAGGATACCGCTCGCTTTTCTATAAATTATACATGTTTTACAATCCTAAAAATGCTTTTATATTTAGAATTATATTAGGCCTGTATTCTCTTGTATATATCTATTTTAATATATTATGAAATAACTCGCGAAAACAAATAGTTGAAAAAGACGCGAAGTAATTATGAAATTATTTTGTCCAGATTTTTATTTTAGTTGCGTATATGGGATAACGTATCGTGTCGATAACGCATAATTATGATATCTCAACAATGATATGCAAATGTAATAGCTTTTTGCTACGTTTTTAATTGCCGTGCTTGAGAAAACTCACGCGAAAATTGGCGGGCACGATGTTTACTATTACGGTTTTAATATCCATAATTATCGGTTCGGAGTCTCGATTATAGCCGCACTACTTCGTGGCCGGTGAGAATAATTGGGCGATGGACGTAATCGTTTTCGATCGTAAACGGAGCGCGGTAACGCGGCAATTAAAATCCTAATTGCGAGTAATGACGTGCTTTCGCGGACGTTCATTTAATTTCTCCTATTTAATTACCGTGTGCACTCGCGAATTGATTCTCGGCGCGAGCGAAAATACTATGGAAAGCGTGAGACAAATAGGAAAACCGCGTTACATACGTGAAGAAACATCTTATCATCGAATGTATTCCAACTGCGAGCGAAATTACATACAATCTAGCGTTTTATCGCCATGGTTGATGCATTTTAATCTATTTTCATCAAAACGAGGATCGGAAATCTTTTATTAATTAGATATGAGCTTGAAATCACGTAAGGGTCTTAGGTAATAACCGTTTCTAACCGTTCATCAAACAAATGTCTCGAAAAACAATTCTCGATCAATCGAGTTACTCGACCTGTCGATATTAAAATTATTATTCTCTCCTATAGTTATCATTTTTCAGCAAAGTTGCATGCAACTCGCGAACCATCCTTGTCTCTAAAAAATTGTATGCGAAGAAAAAACACGTCGTAACGGTCACGTTGAGTGCGAAAGGATTAAATGTCGCGCGATCTAAACTTCATTCGTAAATTCTGGCTGATACTATAGCTTGAGAAACCAGTTTTCAGCGATGGAACGCCGATAAAACTTAAATCATTGTGCGTTGCGCGCGCGTTTAAGCGCACCGGCTACTGGATGCTGCACAGTGGCTGTCACAGAGTTGACGCGCATTCTGACAGCGCTAAAAAAATAACCTGCGGCGATAGCTAGTGATTAGGAAGAGCATAAATCACTCTAATCGGAGCACTTCACGCCCTTCGCGACGTGGCCTGCTTCGTCATAACGTGACGACAGGGTTACGAGAGAGAGAAAGAGGATAATCATTCTTGTGGAGTTCACGATGTATGCGTTTTATTCGAAACGGCGATCGTAATAGCGGGGTTGAAAGATGCGTTAGTATAATAATGGTTCGAGGAAAACGCTGTTCTTGTCATAATTTATTTCCTATCTATAATATTGCATGTAAAAAGTATGCTGACAAAATGTATCGAGGCCATTTAGAAAATATCGATGATGATTGTTGTTGCGACAATCGTATATTTTTAATATAATATTTGAATCAATTTTTAATTTTTGTCAATTTTTCAAATTACATGTCTTACAAGACAAAAGTTCTCTTTCTCGTTTTGTCGGAGAAATATTTAATTTCTTCCTAAAAAGCGCAAAATTTTCAAAATTCAATTCTCTTGTAAGGGAAATTCATTGTTTGAATAATATGTGAATCGATTGAAACGATATGGAATATAAAAAAAAAAGTGTAGATATTCAAGTAATATCATATTTGATTGCTTGAAACAAGAACGAAAACAAGACGAACAAGAATCGAGATCTGATAGATCGAGTTTTCAAAGCTGTGTTCTCTGCAAACTGTATTTTAGTCGAGTCGGAACAGTGCATCGCAATGGTGGTGTAAGCTTCGATTGTCCTCGTTATCGAGATCGAGCTGGTTGGTCGGTCGGCCAACCATTCGGTGAAAACGTGAACGTAAATGGAAAGTTTCCTGCGAATATAAGGAAGTTGAACTCTCGATATATACCTCGCGATAATACAGCTTCGATTACACGTTGATTGTATTTCCAACAGAAACTTACTCGTCCACTGTCACTCCGTTATATAAATATTATATGTCATCGTATTATTTTCTGTAATTTCATAATTACGTAATTTCAACATATGATCACTTTTACACGTTACGAGATCGATAAATACGATTATTTATAGCAAGGACGTGCGTATGATGATTCATAAGATAATTCTTGATGATTCCTATAATAATTTTAGCTCGGACATCTGGCTTTTATTATTCCCAGGATTTTTAATCTGATACGCGAGGTAAAAGTATACGCAGCGAACTAGAAGAAAATATGAGCCACGTCAAAAAGATAAATGTCTGTAGCAATCGCGACAACATCTAGCGATCATTCTTCTGTGCTTCATTCGTCTCCCCGGTAGCCTCTACGGTTTGCATTTTTACAACTGCTTCCTGGCATAATTAAACGTTGAAAATGACGATTTGACAAAGATAACGATCTCGCACGATCGTGAAACACGACGGTGTACAATATATATTTTCGTGTGTATCCGAATAATTTTCACCTCAGTACGTGGTTATGACGTACATACTCCAGCGGGGGATACGCGCGAAAACGCGCAAGAAACGTATCCCTCGGGCATTTCGCGGCAAGGCAACATTTTTTTTTTTTTTTTTTTTTTTTTTTTTTTTTTTTTGCGACCGGGAAGCTATTTCTATTCTGTGCGCGAATAGAATGCGAATGTGAAAGGCGAGCGTATGCAATGCGCGCGCTTCTTTTCCTTTTTACGTCTGCATCGATATAAAACCGTCGATGATGGACGATGGTTCGACTACCGCTGATTTCGCGGAGGTAACGAGAAATCAACGAGATGCGCGGTTCTCCTCCGCGAAATTTTTCCTCCGACGTTCATAACGAAAGACCTTATTACGTTCTCTCTTTCTCTCTTTGTGCATATAAATCGCGACGAATCGAATCTCACGGGGCTGCGCGATGGTAGAATTCTCTCGAGATTGTAAATGATGGAGAATCCCTGGAAAATCGTTGAAACACGTATCAAATTTTAGTTTCGACGGCGAAGCATCGTTACGATTTAAAAACAATGACGTAAAAATATATACAAATAGTGATTACAAGCATGAAAAATATTTTTTTTTTCCAGGAGATGGATTTATCATCGCTTTACTATTCGAGATAAAAACAATTATCTTTACGCATTGGTTGATCTATTATAGCTGAACCATTTTTGTTTTTCGATTATCAAAATGTTCGTTTATCGTACCATCACATTTGATTAAAACATAACATTATTTCGAATTTGATTCTTGCATGCGGACATATTTCGCGTCGTTGCACCGCCTTTCTTTGATCGAGATGCGACTTTAAACGTCGCGTGCATTTTTCGCGAAGGCAGATATCAGCCCAACCGAGGTCGTTATGACGGCCGTGTATTTTACGATCTCCGGATACATTAATGTCGCATTTCGAAAAGAAGGTATGACTTTCGTGCCAATATTCTTTTATAGTTAAATATCTGCGGGAAACGGGGGAGACGTTTGTACAATACTTGCTATCTTGAGCGAAAGGAAATTGCGGGAATCGCGGAAAATGGAAGACAGTGGCGAACGAGCGTCTCGATAAGGGAAGTTACGCAAAGAGAAGAGTGGAAAAGATAGGAAATAGAAAATACGAGGTAAGAAATCGGCGTCGCGCGGAAGTCGCAGGGAATGGGCGAGAGCGAGATGGTGGATCGCGTTAAAGACGCTAGGAAATGAAAAGAAAGCACCCAACGATACTTCGCCAATCGTAGCATCTAAAAGAGCTGAGCAAACTTTGCGCGATATAACTTGATGTTTACCTCAAACTTTAATAATGAAGATAAATCGTTGGAAAATCTTTTTCCAAAGTTTCCCGCGACGATGTGCCGGCGTAATTAAATATTCGAATATGCGAAGGGGCTTGTTGTCTTTAATTTCAAATTTTTTATTTATTATTTAGTAATTAATTTAAAGTATCCTTAATCTCATCTTCGCTACTAATTGCAACAACTTGAAATAACGAGTATTGAAACGGCGTAAACTGCGGGTATTAAATTCTTTCACTTTATTTTGTTATAAAATATTTTATGAAAAAAAAAAATTTTTTTTTTTTTTTTTACCTCGATATCTTAGATATTAAAATTATTTCCAATATTGTATACAAATGTTGAACACATAAGTACAACATTTGTATTCAGTTATTGCATCGAGCATGCATTTTTCGAGCACATAAAGCGCGGTCAATGCAGCCAAGTGCACTCTTTCCTCCGCGACAAAACGTCTCAAATGTGAATTCAGTGCGGCGCGTACAAATGCACTTATATAAGCTCGACTTCGAAGAGACAGTTTATATGTGATGTCGACCGCCCGTGGCGCCGTGCAGGGGCTAGACTCTCCCTATAGTCAATGTAATCGCGCATACCCGGCTGCATGAATGCATGCATGCATGCATGCATGCATGCATCAAGAGCGAGACGCACGAAAGTACTGGACGTCTCGAGAGCTGCATATACGAACGACAATGGCAGCGCGTATATCAAGCACGAAGATACGAAAAGCGAGAATTTATCGATATATTGGCAGTAGGCCTAAATAAAAAGATATTTTCTTAATTAACTTTAATTAAAATTAAATAAGAGTAAAATTTTTTAATTATATATAGGGTACGAAAGGAAATTATAAGGAAAAATGTATTGTATTATTCGGATTTTTAGGATTTATAGCTTTGGGTTAAAACAATTAAGATAAATTTTTGAAACAAATATCAATGCGAGAAATAAATGTGTATGAATAAGTATCGAGAAAGAGAAAGTAATATAATGTTTCAAAGTCTATACTTTGTGACGGTAACAGAAATATAAATTTAATTTCGTCCTCACCGACTTGTACTATATTCACAACACATTGATACTGAGCAAATTGCTTAATTTGACATAATAGACCCACGTGTTCCCGGATCGTTTCGAGACTTGTCGCATTTATGCTTCTCCGTTCGTACGACTGTCTGCCCTTAGAATAATTCGTTCCATCATCGCGACCGGAAGACAAGTGTTCGCGACTTATTCGACGGTGATGGCGTGCGTGCTCGATAACGATAACGATAAGCTTCTTCGCTGGCGCGTCAGCAATAATGATAAACCGGATGAAAGTTTGGCGTGGTGGCGCATTACCGGCTATGTTTGCTTGACATACGAAGGGTGGCTAGATAAGTCAGAAGGATGTCGACGGTGAGTTCGTTTTTTTGCCCTTTTACCCTTTTTCCCTTCACGGAGCCACGCCTTAGCAGAACTTTAATTTAGGGCTTAATTTGTGTAAGATTTTGGAAATATTAAGAGGGAAAAAGTATACAGTTAAATTCTCATTAAGGAAAAGAAACTCCATTAAGAATAGAAAGGATTTTATCGAAGAATCTGTAATTGAAAAAAAAAAAATATATATATATACGAAGATACATCTTATTATATACAATGTTTTCGAATCTTTAATCTTAAATTTAATATAATATGAGGAGGAGTTACGGATACTGGTTCTTAAATAGTACCCAGTATTAATTTTTATATGAACGATATTTTTTTATATTTTTTGGGCCATTTATGCTTGTTGGTAGGCTCGACCTCCATAAAAGCTTCTCCGTGTAACAGTTAGAAGGTAGTGTTTATTTACGAAGGATAAGTCCGGAGGAAGAAGAAAGCGATATTTGATAGATTCCCATGTGCTTTTCGCAAGTTTCCACGAAACTTCGAATAATTCGAAATATTTCGCGTAACGGGAGAATTGAACTGCTGAGATACTAAAAATAAAAATAAAAGAGCTAATTGTCATCCCCTCCCTACTTTCAAAGGTTCGTTCCTTTCCCATCGCCGCCATCGCTCGCTCGATGGGGATACTTTAATAGAACTTCCGGTCGCCGATAAAATCGCAATTCGTGCTTACGAATTTGCGTGCACTTCACTCACCGCACCGTTGCGGTGAGTGTCGTGCATCCCTCTCGAAAGTGCCTGCGCGATAATGAAAGAGAATTCGCGAGTTGGCCAAACAAGCCGCGGGGCCAGCCAACTGGTCGACGCTTTCCGAAACTGATTATTTTCATACTGATGTTCCTTGCGCTTTAATCATTCGCTACGAGACGTCACGCGGTTGTCGGATCGAGCGGAAGCAAAATATTTTTATACTCAGGTAATATCGCGTGTGATACGAAAGATTGAGCGATTCATTAAATAGTTTTTAGGATAAGAGTGAAGAAGTTTCAAGTTTTACGTACACTTCCGCGGTAAATGAGAAGAAGAAACTTTTTAAACTTTTTTTTTTACTTTCACTGTCAATGAAATATTAAACATAAAAATTACTCATACAAAAGTAATGGAAAAAATATTCAAAAAAAAATTTAAATGTATCATCTCAATTAATTTGATATTATGATCTAGTATTAGACGCGATAACAGCTAATTAAAAGGCGAGATGTTTTTTTTATATATAAATGCCATCAGCTATCGAGATAATTTGATATCATCAAAACAAACACATCTTTAAAGGCAAAACACAGCAAATTATAGAATATTAACGTAGCAAGAACTGCAATTGTGTTTTCTGAGATGGGATTATTTTTTATTTTATTTTTTATTTTAAAAATATTAAGAAAATAATTTATGATGCCATATTTTAAATTTATTATTTCTTTTATAAATTAGATTATAAAAATATTTTTAAACTCTGTGTCTTTTGTCAACGTTATTTGCCATAATTCTATCTATTGACTGATGAAAATTTTTATCATCAGCGTATCTACATATCCCAATCGTGCATTTGGTAACGAATAAAACAACGAACGTAAACGCGTATTGTTTCGCAGCTCTTTTTCCAAAAAGGCATCGATATCAACTAGCGGCGATTAAAACGTCCCCTTTAATTAGGCGTCGGGTAAGTCGATACGTCCCCGTCCATCCACATGTAACCAGAGCTTTTAACAAAGAGAGAGAACGGGAGGAAAAGAGAGGGTTTACCGAATGTCAGATCGTTATTATCGTACGTCCAATAAATTCGAGTAAGTTAATTCCCGCGTCGTTACTGCGACATGTCGGCCGTTTCGTTTTTCGAATGTCATTTCCTTCCGTTTCGTGTTACTCCATACCTGATTAGTAGACTTATTAAATTGTATACTCTTTTCAATTTCGATATAATTTTAATTTCTATATAATTATACAATTGTATATGTGGTGCTTTAAAATTTTATTTTTGATTAAACATAGCATCATTTCTTATACAAATACAATATTTACGACAAAAGATATAGCATATTATTACAAAATTCAACGTTGAAAGAATTGAGTGCGCCCTCTCGGTATCTACGTGCGCTAATCGGATCTTTAAACACGCACCATCTTCAAACTTACGTAAATCTACTTTTTGCCAGGAAATCTCTGTTGGACCCATGTTAAATTTCTCGACGGTCCTCATAAATTTCTCTAACCGCGCACAGAAACTTTGGTAAATAATTCCGTAGGACCAGAGTATGTGCGAGGATCTCTCTCTTTCAAGCTCGGAGACAAAGTCCGGAAATCTTTGTCTCCTGTATTTGGATATTGCTCAAAGTTTGCTGTTTGAGCATAGACGAGAGAAATAAACTGTGCCTGAAAGTAGATAGAATGAATCGTAATAATTACAGAAGCGTAATTATTTATTCAATTTTTTGACAAGATCCGAAGATAGTTACAGATATCTCTTGATAAAGATTTAAAGCGGCGCGTTAACAATTCCTAAATAAAATTAATTTCATAAAATAAGTAAGCTTAGAATGAAATGATGGATGTTATAGCTTGTTCATTGATAAAAAAAATTGTACAATGACTGTGAAAGGAATATTACACAAGTTACCGATAAGATAAATATCGCAAAATATTACTTTTGGAAAATAAATGGCAATAAAAAGAGTTAACGGCAGATTTGCGAGGAAAACGACTATGTATATTAAACCAGTGATACGAAAGTAACGCGCGCGATCGCGGCTTCCGTCCTTGGATTATTATGACAAACGGACCATCGAAAAATGGCGATTGGATCGACTGTGAAATCGTGCGGAACATGTTATCGCGACATATGCGTAGATGCAAAACGAAGGAAATAATGTATATGTGCACACAGTTGAAATAGCGTCTCTCTTCGGTGAATCAAAATATATCAAGTCGTTTGATCAAATTTCGATCTCATACATCCGCGTAACGCATTCGCCATTATTTTCCTTTTGTTTGAAAATCACAAAGCTTTTACCGTTTACGAATATCTTAAAAAGCATATGAAAAATAATTTTATCTGTTTTTATATGCAATTTTAACCTATGCTATTTTCTATTAATATATTATTTTAGTTTCACAATTATAATTAGTAGATTATAATTCTTTTTAATTTTATAGCATATTAGCAGGCATAATATAAAGTAAATAATATATATTATACGTCTGCGTATATATAATATTTTTTTTACTTTAATTTATATGCAATTATTTACACACACACACACACACACACACACACACACACACACACACATATATATATATATATATATAAATATAACGTATTTTAACGCTACACGACGAAAAAGACCTATCTTTTCAACGAATAACTTATCCGTCTTTAGCGAAGCCGTGCCTCTGTGATATATTTTTTTTGGCTTTCCAAACATTCGAGTTCTGTTTATCAGCGTTCGCCGGTATGCAAAACAGGCCTCTCGTCTCTAATATGCATATAAAAGCCACTTGTCGTCGGAATGCATGCCCGAGAACGGTTCATACTGCATGAGAGATCTTCTTTGTGGCGATTCAGGGTCTCTCAGCATTATTTTCGTATTCCGATCTGTAATTCGACATACACCGTGAAAAGAAAAGGCCAGTAGAGCGAAGCGGAGAGACAAATTCACGGGAAACGATTCTTCGCATAAGTGGTCCATGGGAAAGAGATCGATGCGATTTCAACTGCGTTTTATTATTGTAAGAATGGTTTCACGATTTTTTTTTCAAGAATGTGGGGATAGCTTTAATTTTCATGTCTTTATGATTTATCTTGATATATAATTAATATTGTCTTTTCGTGGTCTGTTATTTTCATACACAACTATGGTATATATTGTATAATATCCGTTCATAAATCGCAGAAGTCTTCTTGATATACGAGAAGCTTATCGTTTTTTCTTTGTATATTTTATCAATTTTCTAAAAGTGTTTTTAAATTAATTATCATTAATGAACATTAAATATTCATATATTAAATCCATAGATCAGCTGATACTTACAATGTATACGATCACAGTATGTGAATCACCTTGCGAAAACGATGAACTACGTTTGATCTACTGACTCACAACGATAACTCAGGCGTATAATTATAGGCCCGCGTTTCGCACGAGCGAAAATTCCTTCGAGCCAGAAAATAACGCGAACGCCAATATTCTCTATCGCTTACACATCGTTGGCGGCGATCTCTAATATCAGATATTTTATACAAGGATCTAATTTCCATGGAAATATTTTGATTAGAAGATATGTATGATTCGGAGTCGCGTGGCGCGCGTAATTGTTAAATCGTGGCATTTTCTCATTTACTTAAAAGATCTTTATTACTTCATTTACCCTTCTTTCAGAAGCTACTGATACTTTCGTTGATATTTTCGTAAAGAAGGATATATTTTTAATCGACAAAAAAATTTGTATACAGGCGATAGTTTTTAGATACTCTGCATATACACAGCTGGGTGTATGTGTGTGTGTGTGTAACTACATGCATTTATGTGTATATAGATATACGTCGATATTTTTGAAAGAGAGAGAGAGAGAGAGAGAGAGGGAGGAAGAGAAAGTTCCAACGCTTCGAAAAATGGTTGTGGCCATTGGCATGCTGAAAAATGTCGGCTATCTAGATAGAATATCGAATCGAATATCCTTCATCCACCTCAATATCTCTTTTCATATTGCTCTTTTTTCTGTCTTTCTTTTTTCACCGCTACCCTTTCGCCTCCAGTTTTATCGCTACATTGCTGATGCGGAAAACGAATCCCTTTATCAGGACACCATATGATAAAAAGAATATCCATCCTGCGACTGCAGCTGTGTGTGTGTGTGTGTGTGTGTGTGTGTGTGTGTGTGTGTGTGTGTGTGTGTGTGTGTGTGTGTGTGTGTGTGTGTGTGTGTGTGTGTGCACTTGCAGCTCATTTTCATTGCGAATACCTTTAGTTTGCATAAAGCGGAAGATTCTGTAATATCGAGGTTGATATTAATCAGAGATTTACGGTATAAAAATTCTAAAAAGTTCGAGATCGATTTTGTATCATTGATAAGAGACTTTACAATTTGATTATCTAAAACCTACTACAAATATATGCCGGGAAATTTAAAACTATCATTATTTTGTGACCAATTTTTTAACGGATAAAAATTAAAATCTATTTGTTATTAGATAAGAATTTTGCATCTCTTAAATTTTAATTTTTTTATTCCCAATTAACAACTTAAAAATATAATTTTCTTCCTTTTCTTATATTTATTATTAATATATATATATATATCGGTAAATCTGAGATATTTTTCGTAAAATTTTGTTTAAAATTGCGATGGTGGTTGAAATTTTAAGGATCAAACACATGTAAGAATCTTTATTCTGCATGGTCGGTTCACTATGGAAATCAACCGACGGATCAAACAACGATGTCGTGTCCATATCGCGGAAAGAAATCGGGAAATTACTACCCCCGTAATGGCAGACGGGAGTTTTCCACGATCGCGACGGAAACTCGCGTTCAGGAATCGCGCGCAATAAAATGCTAATTTTATTCCGCGCAATTTGGTTAAGCAGTGCCGTTCCCTCCTGTCGTCCCTTCAACCCTCTGTCCTCCGCCTTTCCACTCTTTCGCGAAGCGGCTCGTGCCGGCCGCCATAAAACAAAGCTTCGCGACCGAAAAACTCGAATGAATGAAACCAAACGAAGGCGCAAAGGGAGCAACGTAACAAACGCACGCGAGGCCCCCCTGTCGCTTTTCCCATTCTTTTCCCGTCTTTTTTCTCGCTCTAAAGCAGTAGTTTTCAATTGTTTTAACACCAAGTTATATAGCCATTTAAGAGAGATCACGATATATTATATAAAAAGTAATATTTTGTTTTATATAAATAACACAAATAATAAATTAAATTAGGACGTATTTAATTTAATAGTTTAGTAAAGTATTTTTTCTCGTGATACAGATATAACATTGTTACATATATTTACATCCTATTTAAAAATACATTTCTTTAATCTTATTTGAAAATTGTTATGTGTAAAAAAGTTTTGCTATAAAAAACAGATTCAAACATCTTATAGAATACATATATGTCTTATGTTACTCACATGTTCGTATGTAATTTTTCATGTATAAAGACATACTAGCTATTATATATTTGATGAATAATTATGTGGAGTAAATTTTATATTTTGTATATTTTTATATTATCCCTGAAATTTTCTCTCCAAATTTTCTTTTTTTCTATCCACCGCGTTTTCCTTTCTTTCCTTCCATATCCTTCGCTATATTATTATTGCTCTAATTCTCTCTTTATTTATCTACGTTCTATTGTTGTTCCTTTATATGGTCCAGTTGTCTGAGAAAAATTAGTGAATGTATTATGAAATAGACACAATGATGCACTCGTATAGTCGAGTTTCTGCCAGAGTATCGTGGATGAAGAATGTTGTTTGAAACGCATTATCCATTGCTGTTTGAAATCTCTTTGCATCGATCGTACCACTAATTTCTACTCAACCGATCAGTAATGCGAACTATCGATGGCACCATTAATGGTACAATTCGGTACAAATGCGTTCATTAATTAAGCCAAGGATGTAATATCAGATGATTAGCCATTCAGTTATGTTGAGAATTTGTAATATTCGGATATTATACCTTTCATGAGGTCGCAGATTTATAATATATTGCAATAGTTGAAGGAAAATTAATTTTACATGGAACAAAAACCATGTTTTTTATTCCTTTAAATTAATGTACGTTATAATATTTTTGTGTATTCATTTTGGAAGAATTAATACTTGAAGCTGGAAATATCCGGCAGGATGCGAGCACTTGTTGTCATAAATCGCACGCCTTATGTGCTATGCAAAAGTATTGCGCATTGAATGTAGTCTCGCGGAATTGAATGTTCGCGAAAGTGCCGTTCATTTCTCCCTCTCTCTCTCTCTCTCTTTCTCTTGTATAAAGCTGCCTACGCTTGTACACCTGCCATCGGAGTAAAATTGGCCGAGCTTTCGATACGAGGCACGTATGCGGTCGATTTAATTCACGAAAAGCGACGGCCATACTTTCAAACCGTTCTTTATTGTAAAACTGTGCATGGCACTTGATTGCGAATTCGAAAATATGACTCATTGTCAGATATATATGTAAGTTTATTCCGGTTTATTTTAAGGTATGATCAATCTTGATATGATTTCAAAAATAGAATTTTGTATATTAATAATTATATTTAATTTTGTTCAATATTGAAATTTAATTATTAATAATTTTTATAGGAAACATTTACTTGTATATATATATATATATATATATATATATATCACATTGATTATAAAATATCATGTTTAATATCTTTATGGAATAATTTGAACGTATTTAATAATTAATTTCTCTTTGTGTAACATTATCATAAATTATATTTCCATTCTGCATTAATTTAATCTTATCATATTTGAACAATTAAATGGGAAAACTGACAGATATTATTGTGTATTTGATTTTTAATATATAATTATTCGATATAATTACACATAAATGTATAATAACAGCGACGAACCATGAAATTTTCGATTTCAATGTGATTTTTCTCCAATATTTACAGGCACAAAATAATCCTTTGCGTGTAATCACAGAGAACTTTTGTAACTTGATATTCCCAGAATTAAATCAATTTCACTCGACAATCTGATATCAATAACGTTCAACGCCGGACGACACAAACCTCGTAACAGACGTATAAACGTGTAAATTCGCATTGCGACCTGCAAGTAACGAGGCCCACCCCCTCAGTCGCTCATTCCACTTTGGCTCTCGATGTGCTGTACACTCCCTTTGTAATAGCTACAACGTTCTATAATTAATTTCAACCCTTCCGGGAATCCATTATCACGTGCACTCGGTCTCACAGATATCACGACGCCACAGTGGCTGAAAGCTCTGTCCATTCACGACAGAGCCCGTTATTGGGCCTATTGACTGTCCCAATGTGAGCACGACGCTTCATTCGGGGAGCTAACGCTTGTCGTCGAATAATAGTAATTAGCACCACGATCCTAATAGTTGCTCTTTTTCGCACCCTTCTTTTAATGATAGCAAACAAACGAGACGCGAAAAGGTTTACTTTGTATTACAAACCTTTTAAATAGAAACATAATATGCAAATATTTTTTTAATAAATGAATTTTTTACATTATTTTTTCTACGCATAATGGATATAGTTCTAGCTTAGAATCTTAGTTCTAAGAGAAAAAAATATGAATAAGAATTTAAAATTTTTTAGAAGAATAAAACAAAAGAAAAAAAAGTTTCTTTTTTTTTCTTTTTTTCTTTTTTCAGGACTTTACAAGTTTATTTGTATGTGCGTGTGTGGCACTTTTCCAAAATTAAAATATCTTACATATATATATATCTTGAAATTAATGTCAAGCCTTTTTTTAATTACTAGAAACTGACTTGGGAAAAAATTAGCAACCATTGAGAAAGAAAAAATATTTTAATTAATCTTTTTTTTTTTTTTTTTTTTTTTTAGATATGAAACAGATGCGATACATAACGAATATTAATGGTTTTCTTTGTTAAACACATTAACACTGATCGAAACAATTTGCTTTACCGAATTAATTGTGAAATTGTTTAAGCTTTCCGCGCTCGATCGTTAGAATCGCTATAGGGCTTAAATGACGAGTGACGCGTATAATCGCGGAAAATCCCCGAGCAGAAGCGACGCTGCCTGCAGCGGCATGCGAAGTATTAATCTTGGTGTTCCGATACACGCGCGGATAGAGGCGCATTAAGGAAACTTATTGGAAGGAGCAGCCTGTAGTAGACAGTGCGCATTTACCAGAGCGACCGCAGACTAATACCTACCGATCTACTTAATCCCCGAGCCCTTTAGGACGTCAGTGCGCGCGCGGCGTCTGGTAATTAGCAGTCCCATCAACAAACAATGGATACCAATTTACCTAAGATAATGGCGCGCGCGCGCGCGCTGGCAGGAAAGATTATCCCTTCTATTCAATATATCGCTCTATGATATTTGCGCGCGAAATTCGGGCTTGTCGAAATTTTCCAACGATCGTATCGTGAAATATTCACAGGAGGCCCCTCGTGTGCGGTATCGGATCGTTCTCGATGGACCTCGATTCGACCCTGCGAGGACACAGGGGGAATATTAACTTTCCACAGAGTTATGCAGAGACTTAAAATAGAGTTGAGAGGCGCGAATTTATTGCTATGCTACCTTAAGTATCATTTTTTGTTATCCCTCAAAATTTAACTTGTCCAAACTCTTTTAATTTTCGGTTCATTATAATTCAGAAACTACTTATATCGAGAGAGAAAAATTTTTTAAATGACTACGAGTTTTGATTTAAATTTACCTCTTTTTAAAACACTCTGCGTATCCTAATGTATACATTATATTCCTTTTTATAAAATTTTTAAGGCGTTTACGAAATTCGGTGCAACAGGCGCCGTGTCGAGGATCCGTGATGGAACGAAATGGTGAAGTATCCGAAGAAAGCACATTTTTCGTTGTAAGAAGGAGATCGAGATAAAGGGAGCAGAGAACACGGTGTAAAGTCGGTAGGATGATCTTCCACATTGCCATATTGAATTTCATTTGCGTATCCACTTTCATGTGCAGATGACATTCTTTGTCTTCCTAGTCGACGGGAATATTGCATTCTTCCGAAAACCTTTCCTATCTCTTTCCGGGCGTGGAGGCCTCTCATCCGGTAAAATGAAATTCCTCGTCCAATTTGCCATCCGGTGCGAGTGCAAACGACCTTCGCCGCTTCTCCATATAGAAAATAGAATGAGATAGAATGACGGCTGCGGGGGGGGGGGGGCGAGAGAAACGGAGAGGGAGGATCGGAAATCGGAAGCCAGAGGGCAAATGTATCGGGAGACCGAACCGTCATATGTGACACTGGCGATTGCTCGGTCGCCTTTTTCCTCCTTTTTTCTCAGCCTCGTTTCGCCTCTCTGGCAGCAAAACTCGATATCTCGCGCGCAATAAAATCGAACCTTTTGAGAAAACGGACCGTACCTTCGGCTCGAGTTATTTCCATGGCTTCCACGTCGTGGAATGGAGCGTGGGAGACCGAGCAAACAATACCGCTGATTTTAAACGCTCCTACGTGCACGCTGCGCCGGTGAACTTTATTTCTAGCACTTCCTCCTCCTCCTCCTCCTCCTCCTCCTCCTCCTTCCGTTTACCCTTTATTCTCGAGATGAAACAATGTTAATATCCGGATACGTGATTCATCGCGAAATTAACGTCCTTGACCCGTTTCGACGTCGATGGAGAAATTATGATTTACTATACGCTTCTTTACATCGATGCTTATATCGATGTTCAAAATAAAGTCGACAAGAATATATAAAGCGTACTTACTAAGGACGGACTTGTTGTACAGTGTTCGCATAATAGAAGAAGAAAAACTTACAATTAGTATTTTTGAATGAGAGATATTTCTTTTTTTCTGCAATTAAATAAGTTTTAACGAATTAAGCTTCCCTAGCAGATATAATATCGTAATAAAATATATATAATATTGTTATATACATAATTTTTGTATAAAATTGTATCGTAATAATGAAATTCAGAAAAGATCTCTGATGCGCCTGAATCTGTAAAATACATTTAACGAAATCGAAATTTAGACCTTTACGCGCGTGTCTGAGTTTTTATGCGACAATCTTACGCAGTCGTGTATTACTGCTCGAATGACCGGCAGTTACGATCGCGGATAAACTCCTCTGCGTTTTACCGTAAATGGAGTACATACAAGTAAGACGATATTATAAAGTCCGTCTTTTCTCTCTGGACGAAGCATTTTCCAAGGAAATTCAAGTTGCAGAAATGTTACGGGGGTATATCGAGGTCGAAATCTCGCAATTCGTAGTATAAAACGCAGATATTTCAAACATGTTCTCTCGTTTCGAAAAAATAAAAATTTTAATCTTTCCCACAATGAAACACCGCCGCCTTTCGTTCACGCGACTCTTTTTCACGCTCGATAAAATTCCAATATTGAATTATTCCGCAAATATTGTTTATTACTTCATCGGACATAAAATAGCAATTGGAACATCTCGCACTCGTGTACTCTCGCTTTCGGGCTCGAGATCCCGAGAAAATCCGCTTGAAGCTCTTAGCTCTTTCTGTCTTTCTCCGAGCTCTTCACGGTATATACTTAATACCGGGAAGCTCAGAGAGTGGCGCATTTCGAAGAGCACTCAGAGGGCTCGCGCAGTCCTTCCTCCCATGCCGGTTTCTTTCATTAACAAAGTGTCTTCCTGTTCTTTATTTCACCGTTTCCTCCGCTTCGGGAAAGAAGCTAACCGATGAAAATCTTTTTTCTTATTTCAGGTAAGTGGTCCGATGCTCTTTTCCCGGAGAACAACGCGTGGCTGTTTGCCGATTTCTCGTTCATTTTTAATCAACTCGAGGTAAGAAAGGAAAGATACAATTTTCGCTCGATTACCACAGATAGTGACTGTCGAATCGACTTTACTTTAATTTACGTTGCTACGATTTCGATATATCAATGGATCAAAATATAGTAATAAAACATTAATAGCGCAACAAAATAACAACTAATAGATAATAATTAGTATTATTGGTATAATTAGTATATAAAAACTATAGGTTTATAATTTGACTTTTTTCATAAGTCGGTATAAGTATATTATTATTAGCTGTTTTAACTTTCATTACATATGTAAAATTGTTAATTAAACATGCTGTGCGATAGCGCAGTTCTGGACAAGAAAAAAACACAACTGCAAAGAGAAACAGTATTATTTGTTATTTACGTTTTTCCGCGTGCATACGTAAATGCATATGTGCGAACGAGTCTTGCGAGAAGACCGTTGTGCGAAAAGCTGCCTTACGATATTCCGGTTAGCTCGAGTCGACTCTTACAAGGAGCATTTACTCACGCGTCTCGTTTCTCCGATTTTTTTTGATTTTTTTTTTTTTTTTTTTTTTTTGATTTTTTTTATTCCGGTCTACGCGAGTCTGCGACATTCGTGTGTATCGGTAGCCTCAGGTATACGTCGCACGTGGCGCAAAATACGAGGAGCAAAACATGAATACCCTTCGGGAGGTTCTGTTTCTCTCTGGTGAGGATCGTTTCCTCGCACGAAATTCCCCCGTGAATAATTAGTCGACTACAAAGACGAAAGTAACCTACGTTTTGCTCGGCGCTGCGATCCACGCAGCACTTTGTATACGCTATTATTCGATGAAATTAGAACACGTTACAAAGAAATTTAATTTAAATTATATTTATTTTAAATTCTAACACATTCAGGAGTTTCGTGAGAATTATAAATATACTGTTATTTATCTTTCTTTTCTAATTAAGATTAATGTGAATAGAGTCTATTTGAGAACATTCTGTATTAATAAATTTTTGTATTAGTATAAAATTCTCTCTCCTAAAACGCTTAAAAGTGATTTGTGACGTTTAACATATAAATCTTGATAACTCGCTATCTCGATAAATTTGTCAAACATATTAGACTCTAGAAACTTGAAGATATTCTAAATTTATAGATAAATATGTTACACAAATGGAACAGCATATTTATGTAATATTATGAATAGAAGGACAAATTTTATCGTGCAAAAATAATCATCTAATTGTCGATTCAACTACCGGTTGCATAAGTCGCGTTCCAAAGTTAAATGTCAGACAATTTTCAGCGACTGTGCGCGCATGTAAATCGTTCACATTTACCTGAAACGAGGTCACATGGTGTGTATTCTTATCTGCGATGAGCCATTGTCGAGGCTGTTGACATGTGCATCTTCTGTATCTCAGTCTGCTATTATGCATTTTCTCTCTTCGATTGTGTTGAGGCGTGATACATACCGTACGTCACAGGTATAACGTGTACTGTATACTAAAAGGATCGTAATGAAATGATATTTTTTTCTATCCGTGAATCTCGACTCTGTATCTATCTATACATTGATGTCATGAAGAAAATATGTATACATTTGTGCGAGAGAATCTTTAAAGAAAGATTTTTAAAGAAACAAAATAAAAAGATCAATTAAGAAATACTATTTTGCTAGTTAGTATTTAATTGTTAATGTAAAATAATTGTATATTCGCTAAATATGTTTTTAGATTAATTACAACTTAAGATAATTATAGCACAATATGAAAATTAAAAGATTTTTGATAACTTTTGAAAAAAAAAAAAAAAAAAAAAAATCTTTGGTAGAGCAACAATTTTTCCTGAAAATTCTCGCGAGACTTATAATGAAGTACGTAATGTAAAAGTACCGTTGTTCGTAATTTGGGGTAGGAACGGTATTTTTACATTTATCCTTTCCGGTACCGTGGGAGATCTTTCCTAATTATGCGAGAGAATAAATTCTAACTCGCTTCATTTCTGACTTCGTTCTCATATAATTTTGCAGGATGTTCTTTCGTTATTCACAAAAACTGGGGGGCTCAATAGAATGAAAAATAAGAAACAGATTTTTAATTTTGTATGTATCTTCAGTCTAGAGGATATTTATTGGGATGTAATTTTGCCTTTTTAAACATTTTATAGAATAAGCTTTTTTTTTTTTTTTTTTTTTGTTGAGATACATTCTAATAAAATTTCATCTTTCTAAAAACTTATTATAGATATGAATAAGATGTCAATTTTTTAATTCCACTGGGTTATTAAATTACACCAATTAGTACATTTGATTTATCAGGGGTTTGTGGACATTTGCATGCTTTATGGAAACGGCATTTCTTGACGCTCGTCGTGCGTTAAAGTGCATGCGAACCCAGTGATTAGCAGCTCGCGGGAATGCCTCGTGAGAAATCCTAAGATATCTGTGATGATATTAGCTTTAGCAGTCCGGACGTAGTTTATTTCCCTTGTAAATTTATCCGGATGATAGTGCCGGCACGTAAACCCATCGCGGGGTGCGTGTGCTTTCTACTTGTCTGTCTTTCTCCCTCCTCACCAACTTTACATGCAGGCTCTGTGTGTGCCTGCCCACACATAAGTGAATGGAATTTGCCCAGCCGCCTCTCCACCGGAATTTCATTTTCCGACCCATCTACCATCGCCAAAGTCCTCACCCGTTCTTCCCCTGCTCTTGCATATCCGCACCTCTGTTCTTCCGGAGACAGAGAGGCGTAGAGAAAACCTGAGGGCGGGGTGTTATGTCACAATTTGCAGGCTGACAGTCGCGATTCATCGTGATCCCGTGGACGAATTCACGTCCCCGCTCTTCTCGGTAAGAGGGTATAAAAAATGGGCACGTTAAGAGTAAAGAAAAAGGGATGTGATGGCAGCTCGGAGAGAAGGCACGTACGAAATAAGATGCGCGTCCTGGGAATGACGGATGGACGTGTCTTCGCATTGAGAGGAAATATTTTTGATCAAGAATGTTTAGTTTAGCGTCATTTGGGATGCTGCTTTATCATCTTTGATCACATCTTTTTCATCTTGTTTATAAATCAGACAATTTAAAAATGAACAAGATCGATTGAGAAGAAATTGTTTTTTTTTTTTTTTTTTTTTTAGTTAATAGAATCGTTAATTGAAGTAAAAAACACGAAGTAAATTAATCAATCTATCCACCAATATAGATGACTTTGTGTCAATTTTCTTAAAGTATTTGCTTGGAAATGTACATATTTCTGCAAATTTCTCCACTTTGGCGAAAACGGATGTTAGAAACGAATTTCTTCATCTTTTACGAACGACTTGTCTGACTGCGGAGGTCGTCTATAAAGGCGGCGAAATTTCTAACATCTTGTGATTTTCATTAGAGTGCAGAAATTTGCAGAGAGACTGCGATGTTCCTCTTGCAAACCTTCGTTAACGATTATCACGTAGCGCTTATCATTGCCCATGGACCGCAATTTAGTCCCGCTTATAGCGATGCGTTTTTCTCGCGAGGCATTTCTACGGCTATAAAAACAACCCGGCTTTTTATCGAGTCTTTTCGCGGGAAGAGATTTCTCCGGCAAATGTAATTATCGGATCTTGCAAATAACTGTACGAGATAGACGAGGCGCCCAGCAACGCGAATAGCCTCTTGGTATCTTGTAGGCGGCAGTTGCGTTTCGTCGACACAACGGACCGAACAAGTTCAAATGCTCGACCAAATAAGGAATGTCTTTGTGTATAGCACGCTATATCTTTTGTGAATGCTTGCCCGGTTCTGCCAATTATTCAGCATTGTTAGTTTCAGTCGAGTTTGTGGCTTGATCAGATAGCACACTGTAAAAGATTTTAATTGAGAATTTTTTAAGTTATTCCGAATTTTATAATTATAATATTAATAAACATTCTGTTTTTAAGAAATTATATCTTTATATATATATATATATATATATATATAATGCATTTTACATTGCTAGAATTTTTAATTAATCAAAACCTGACTTTTTTCAAATGTTTGTCTGTTTTCTAATTAAAGATCCAATATTATATTAAAAATGACAAACTTTCCGAACAAATCATATTTTATCATCGAGGAAGATTGTTATCGAAAATCTATTTTAACTTACTTATTTTTAGATTTGATAAAGTAAACATTTTTCTTTTGAACTACCGAAAAGAGATAATAATCTTTACGAGATGATTAATCTTTTAATGGTCTCGCGGCCCATCCTTCTATCGCCGATCTCCCTCGCATTTCCCCCTTTCCCCTCATAAACATGGAGCGAATGAGAGGCACAAAGCCTCATCTCTCTCTCTCTCTCTCTCGCTCCATTTTACCCTTCCCAATTTCGATTCGACGTGCGTGACTGAACGGAAACTGCGTAATCTGCGTAATACCCGTAACACACCATTATGTTATTACGTCGGGGTGTTACATGTCCACCCACAATGCCGCTTGCACGGCTAGAGAGTCATACATATAGCGCACGAGCGCTATAACGGTGCGCTGTTCGGCTTGGTGAGAGGCATTAAAAAGCTCTTAACATATCTTTTAAAGAGGTTTCGAGGGGCGTCGAATCCGCGGATATCATTCGGTGTGTATTTCGTCCATAAATATGAACAGCGCGGGGGCCGCTACTGAGAGCTTAAGCTGTGCGGATGATGCACCACTCTCGACGTTTGCGTCGTAGGATTACCGTGACCGAATTTTTTTTTTTTTTTACAATTTTTCCTTTTTTCAAATCCGTTTCGAAATAACTCGAGTGACTTTAGATTATAGCGAACTATGCGTATTTGTGTACAAAATACGGAATGCTTATTCTCTCTCTGTGTGCTAAAAGAAGAAGAGATCTGTGGGAAGACAAAAATTGTTATCAAGCATTCGCTGTATTATTACGAAATTATATATTTCTTGCTCGTGGGGGATTACATGAAACGAGAACGGCAAATTTCAAATCAACATTCTGAAGCTACAATTTTATCTGATGAATTTCCAATCGAGATATCTCTCGGGCGCTTGTAAATACCCCAAATAACTTCCGGTGAATCAATTCCCACGAGATATCCGCATAACGTTTCGTCAAGCGTAGCCGCCTGCATTTCCGCTAATCGATACTGCATGTCTTGTTTTAATGAGTACTGGCGTTTACAGTGGTCGAAACGCGATCGTCCGGCTCTCAACGGGGATGAATTTACGCATGATATAACTTCATGGACTATTTCGAACGCGAACATATTTCTGGATAATCGTGGCGACTATAACACCCGATGGGCCTCAAATGGATAGAATAGATTTTCTCTCCACGAGTGAGAAAGGACTTCGCGACTGACCGTTATGTACCGGGTGACTCAGTTTCAATGGCAGAATAGAGAGTTATCTTGTAAAATCTTTTTAGGAATCATAATTACGAAGATATTTCTTAAAAATGAAAGATTTTTTTACGAATTAAATTACAAACGATTAAATTATAATACTTTGTTCTCTCGGGGTTAATCACGATTTTGCTTTAATAAAAATTTAGATTTAATATTGCTTATCAAATCATATTTTAATATTGAGAGAAAAAAAAACGAATGATAATTTTTGTTGATATTATTCGATAGAAAAAAATTTAATTTCTTTAAAAGTTATCGAGAATTTTAGATACTCGAGACAGCCTGTCTTTGTTAATATGATGTATATTTTTAATAACATTAATAATTTTATTAATAACTGTATGAGATCGTTATTATACTCAAGGTATCTTGTGATCAAAAAGATTATCTGTTGGGGCCGCCCCGTGTATAGAGAATCGTCGTCGCCGCTATGCAAGTTGGAAAGTTTATGTACCGTATTGGATCCCCCCGACTACTCCGGCCTTTCTGCCTTTATAAGCTCGCCTAGCTCTACTATACGTGTGTGTGTGTGTGTGTGTGTGTGTGGGGCAGCAGTATTTTACTATTCTCATTTCATTTTCGTACGTCGCGCTCTTGCTCGGAGCGGATCGCGGTATAACATTAAGAGTGTTGTTTATTGTTACCGCGCGTTACATTGTTCGAGTCACGAGATTCTTATCGCGTTCTATGTATTCCGTGTTCTGTCTATTTGCACCCTATACATTTGCATATTGATAAAAGTATACTCGCGCGAGGAATTTCATGAAATTGCACAACTTTTGTCTAAAATGAATTAAACCTTATTTTTACGTGCTTCTCGATGTGGAATATATGACTCTGGAAATCCGAATATACAATATATACATATCAATATTGATATTAATATATTTAAAAATTCTGGTTTTAATATACAACATTAATATGGAGTATGCTATTTCTAAATGGTAACGTATAATTAGTTACGAAGTTGGCATTAATTAATGTATCAGCATTTAAATTTTAAGCTCGGCGATTGTTTTATTATGTAGATTAAATGTTGTATATTTTATCGAGTTGCAAATTAATTTTGTTCTCTTTTGCAAAACGCCATTCAAAAGGATATTTTTCAATTTTATTACAAAGAGGCGCTTTGTTACTTTTATATAATAATAAATAATAATAAAATGTTGTGAAATTGTTCCTTCATATAACGAGTGATACATTATTTGTCATTATATGTATTTTTAAGGTTTTTTGAGACGCTATACATTCACGACACTTGCTTTCGCGTTCAACACTTCGCACATAAATTAAGGTTTCCGTAGGTTTCTTGAAAATGAAATAGAAATTGTATTCCCCTCAGAATGGGGAAATTTTCCATGAGGTCTTAGCAGAGAAGAAGAGAAAGGAAAGATAAAAATTTGATTTCTCACAATTGCTTTACGCATCATCTAAGAGCCAAATTCTTTTTTTTTTTGAAATAAAAGCATAGCTAGATTAAATTTGCTTCACACGCATATCCCACACGAGCGAAAAAAATTAATAACATATTCGCACGAGAAATATGTATTTTATATCGCGTATAATGTTACTTGTTATTGCATGCATCTTGCATTTTTCGATTAATGAAATTTACAGTTGTTATGACGTGCATCGGAAATTTGAAATATACGCGATAAGCAATTTTAAAATTTATTTCAGTTGAATATAAATCCAATATATATATTATATAATTAATCGAAAAATTCGTAGAAAGAGAAACTTAATATCGCTTATCTATATAATATG
The DNA here is from genome assembly GCF_030449975.1 of Polyergus mexicanus. NCBI lineage: Eukaryota > Metazoa > Arthropoda > Insecta > Hymenoptera > Formicidae > Polyergus > Polyergus mexicanus. The sequence goes on along the minus strand of NW_027223327.1, from coordinate 7,696,149 downwards.
TCTAAAATATTTTGCACACAACTGAGGGTTTTGGAGCCTCGTCGAAAGGAGAAGACGTAAGCGCGCGTAATGAAAGCATAGTCGGCAGCGGGTATTTATTTCACTCAAGAAGTGTATTCGTGAGCGCGGGAACACGACACTCTTCACCCTCGGGACGCAATTATTCCTAATTATTTCAGCGTCTCGGGAAAGAGGAAAGAAAGGGTGATCTAAGGCGAATTAGAATGAAATTTTGTAAGTACTGCCGGTTCATACCAGCGCAAAAATAAATCATTCCTTAATTGCAGATTTATTATTTGTTACGATTAAAGTGTTATTTACAAAGAACGTTTTTTTTTTTTTTTTTTTACGGATTGCGTCAATTTTTATGAAGCATTACATTTAACATTTTCGCAAAAATTTTGGGAAGTAATCATCCGAAAACATTCAATACCTTTAAATATACTAAAGGATGAATCAATTTTTAAATCTCGGTTGAGGAACCTCTTTTTAAAATTACGATCGATATGTCTGAGCATTTTTTATACTGGCTATGCAAACGATCATTGCAAATTGTTATTAGGATTCGCGTGCATTTACGATTCGGTTGCCGGATATTCGTAAAAGCCTCTCGTGAATTATTCGCGATCGACCGGCCGCGGACGGCATCGCGCTGTGAATGTATCTTAACGCGCGTCGGTTTTTGCGCGGCGTAAAGTGCAACGGGCCCCGTGCGACCGTGATCGCTTGTAAATGCACGCCGCGTAAAGGGATAGGTTCACTCATTAGGCGGTAACTATACGAGTATTCGCTAACCGACTCCGCACCTTGTCGGCACCAACGGACGTGGCACGGCTAGAGGAAATTCGCGTTGCGAGACAACGTGGCCGCGCGGGCACGTTCACAATAGAATTACAACTGTCGGCGACTCGTGTTCGTCGTCCTCCCTCGGTGTTTATTCTCCGGATACAAAGGGTAAAGTGAGAGAAGGAGCGAGTGAGAGTGCCGACCTCGAGCGTATATTACAGTTAGACCGTACTTCTCGTCAAAGCAGCGTTCGTAGGGGATCATTATTACGGGCATACACAAAATACGACGCCGAGAACGGGAATGGAAAAAGCAAGGAGATGATAGTATTGTATTGAAGCCTAGATAATTGCAGCCTAGGCAATTTGAGCACTCTGACAATGAGTAATAGCGTTCGTGCGAGACGATACGATGTTTTTGTTTTGCAAATTAAAATTAATGATTCATGCTGAAATTATAATTGAATTAAATATTATACATTAATGTTTATAATTATATTATATTGTTTGGAATGAAAAAATTTTAAAAGAAAAATTAAAAAAAGAATAATATTCTAGATTACATATAGACAATAATAATAGAATTAAAAATTTGTAAAAGAACTCCTCGATTTTTTTCAAGCAAAGCGTTTGAGAAATACATATAATATACAAAAAAAAAAAATTTCAAAAAGTTAATCTTTTATTTGCGTGATTTGTACAAAGTAATTTAGAAAAATATTAATTAATTCTTCGATATTTGTAATGGCTTTAAAAAACTTACATTGCGACTTTTCGAAAAAGATAAATTTGCATGATAACATTCTATTGAATATTATTAATTATATAGATTCACTGTGTAAATTATACTTGAGAGTACTGAATGCATGCGAAATGCATAAGAAATTAACGTATTGCAAAACAGTAAAGAACAAAAAGTTAGCCGGTTATTAGGAGCGAGAAGTTTGACAACGCGATTGCAGATTCATCGCTGGCATAAATATAAGTAAGACCCGAAGTTTTCGTGCTAATGAAATGCTGAGATCGGAGAAAGCGGCGCGCGTTCTTCTTATCGTCTTTAATGTTGGAAAATTTTGCACAAACTTTACGACCCAAGTCACAGGAGGAGTCACGATCCCCGGCTCTCGTGGAGATGCGTCTAATTGAAAAAGTAGTTTGTCGTTAATGAGCGAGTTGTGTCTCTTGCCACGAACGGCGAGAGTTTCATAATGTCGGCGATGAGAAGTAAAAGTTTCGATTAAAGGATAAGAGATGGTATAATTTTCCGAGTATCGATAGGAATCACTTAGTTTACTTGATTACCCTAGACATATTCTAAATAATGTCGTCGACCAGCCAGAGGGACGACTAATTAGATTTTCTCAAAATTTCATACAGAATTTTGACCTATTTTGGCAAAACTGATGTATCAGTATAATGAAAGGAATTATATTGATTCGTTACATTAATTTTTGTCGTTTATTTTTGTATATATTTTTATATTTGTTTGTTATTTATTTCTATCAGCGAATATATAAAAGAGATATCTTGTTACGAAGTCTTTATAAAAACTTCTCGTTCTTTGCATATTTATATACATTTATATTAATATGTACATTAATAACGAACAATCATTTATCATATTTTACAATCCTTGTGCGTATTTCTTTCGCTATTTTTCTTTTCTTAAACCATAACAAGAGTCATCAAAGGAATCAACGCCAGACGGGCCAAATAATATATAAACGCTAAAAATTTACGAGCTAAGGTACGAATTGAAACGCGATGAATTGCGCGATCCTATCGAGCGAATGGCCCTGGGAATTCGTCCCGCTAGTTCTTATCTAGGCAGGACATGGCTTCCCTGCAGGATATAGGTCGTAGAGAATGTATTTGAACTCTTCCTCCCTCTCATCTCCCTCTGCCGACATCTCCGTGTCGGTGGATCGCCCCTTTATAAGTTGGGATAAGATTCTCTCGGGACTCCTGGGTCCAGGGGGATGATGAACTCGCCTCGAAACTGCTGATAGTATCCTGGGAAAAACCGGAGCGTTCGTTCGAAATCTACGTAACCTTGCCTTGGACTTTGTTCGTTCGTTTCTTCCTTTGTTCTGTTTTTTTTTTAATGTATCCTTTTTTTTCTCGTTTTGTTTTTTTACAGGTTTCCTCCAATTTCTTCGCTTTCTTAATTTTACCCGGATATTTGTTCAAGTATTATTCTATGATGATTATTGCTATTTCTATTATTGTTATTAGATTTATTAATATTACATACATGCGCGGACGGAGGTGAAAATGGGGAAAATTCAAATATATTTTCTTGAGGATTGATATGCGATAAAAAAATAATCGTTATTTATGATTAAATATTATTTAATATTTATACTTAAATTTAATTGAATCTTGTTTTGTTTAAATAAGAAACTGGATTGTGAAAAAAAGAAACTAAATTATATTTTGATAGAAATAGGAAAAATTTGGATATTTATATTCCAAATATATTCTAATTAAATAAATGGGTATTATAATAATATTGTAGTATGAATCTTTTAAAGAAAGAGAGAGAAGTAATAAAGTTCGATTATGCCTCGTTCTTTCTCACATTTCCTTCAGTTGACTCTGCGTTTTCTCTCGTTTCCCTTCAGGTTCTCGTTCACTTTGCAAGGAAACCAAACTCGCGATATTGGACTCACTCCGGGAAAGAAGTTTTAGCGCGATAAGACGACAAGTGTCAGATATCTAACAAGTATTCTGAAAGCTTGCATATACATATATTCTGAACCGAGGAAATAGTCCGCTGGGAAATAGAGCTCGATTTGTGACAAAGAAAAATATGCGAAAGAAACCGGTTCCTATCATCTCACATATGCCAAGAAATTTCACCAAAGAACATCAGAAATGAGATTTATGCTGATAAATGTCTGATCTTCTTAAAATGAATATGAATTCTCTATCAATAAAATAATTACTGCATCCGCTGTAAAAAATCAGAATATATTCTGAGATACGTGTGCTTATTTCTTTTAATATAACAAGAGGAAACGAAATCTTGGCGATGTAAAATCTTTCTCTCTTTTTAATATAGAGGAAAATCAAGAAACCTTAGACCTTAATGAAAAATTTTAATTCTACATAACATTTTATATATCCAGAAATATAAGGTATAAATGTATAGAACTATCGTGTGTGTGTGTATGTGTATATGTCAAAATTGAATTTTGCGGTAATGACTTCTTATATTACGGTATAATTTACATCCGTTAATACAATTCTACACACCTACGAATTTAATTAATTTAACCAGTCGAATATACAATATATACACATTTATGCTATTTGCTCTTCAGTGCAAGATGCTTGCATTCTTTGCTGCAATGTTTGCATATTCTCTCCCTTCTCGCATTTTTTTCGTTTTTTGTCGCCAGCTCGATCGGCCGATAAATCGATATCGAACTTATAAACACAAGATTCGCACCCTTCCAAGTTTTGCGCGATAAGCAGTACATCGCTGATTTCACTTTATCGTTTTATTGGCCGTTTAAAGAGCCAATGACTACCGATTCTTATCGCGTCTTTATCACGACTACACGATGCAGTTGGTACACACCGTTTAATCGGCCGGAATCGAGGCCGCTTGGAGAACTGGATCGACGACAAAAACAAATTTTTAATATCGACACCTTGTCCGTGAATTTATACGAAATTAATAAAGCGATGATCGTGGACGAAAGCTATCAGAAGTCAGTCGATCAACCTGCCTTTTAATTTTCCCGAGTTGTTTTGCCATATCAGGGATATTTGTATAATTGCCAGATTATTAGTTTCTGTCGGCCACGAGCACTTAGAGAGGATATTTTATTGCCTCGTATATGTCGGCGATTTGATGCAAGTCACGTCTTACCGCTTATTAAGTCGAAACATCTTCGCTGGAAATGCTATAATTAATTGTGTGAAGAAAGAAGCGTGTAATCGTGAATGCGTTTTAAGTCTCTTCACTCTCAAAAAAAAAAAAAAAAAAAAAAAAAAAAAAAAAAAAAAAAAAAAAAAAAAAAAAAAACTTATTTTAAGTGTCAAACATTGAATATGAAAGCTTTTTTATATAAGAGTTCTTCTTTTAATAAGAACAACGAAATTAATTTTACAGATTATTAATTAATCATATTTGAATTATATTATTTTTTAATGAAATATTGAGAATATTTTTTTTGCTCTCTTCAGCTTTTAATATACATGATTAAATTTTAGTCCACAATCTTATTTTATATAGTATAAATAAATTCTACAAGTTTTATTAAAATAATATTCTGAAAAAAATGGTAATAAAATTTTTTCAATTAGTATTTAAATAAACGCTTTTGTTATCTATTCACATTGTCGGATTTTCACACGCAAAACTCCGTTTGTTTTTAATTACTTACAAAATTAAAAAATGTATTAATTTTTATAAAAGAAAAATTAAAATCATAATATTTTTTACACAAAATCTGTCGTGGAAAATTTCATACGTTTATACATACTATATGGCACTCCGTACGATGTATTGGAAATAAAATTTCATAGAATGACAAGTGCTAGCCGGAGACAACTGTACCCTTTATTTTTACGAGAAGCTTATTTTTTTCCGGCATAAAGTGTCATCTCGGGGGAAAAAAAAAAAAACTGGAATACTCAAAAGTCGACTTCTGCACAAAGTGGCGGCAAATCGATTACTGATTGCGCGGGACAGACTCTCGCGGAGGGTACGAGATCGATCAATCAGTCAGTTTGTCCAACGATGAGCTTCTGGCAGTGCGATTTCCAAAATTGTGCGCCTTCGCTCGTTTTCGCTCCCCGAGGCTCTCTGTAGAGGCAATGCAATTTACTGACAACTGCCATGTCTACGTTGGTGAAAAAAAAAAAAAAACAAGCGTGCGTATACACATATACGCGTGTACGCTTCGCCCCGGGACGACACGGCGTTAATTGAATTTTTAGACCCGCGTCATTCGGCGTGACTTTTCATAACGCGTGCCATATATCTGCGGGTCATTTCGCTCTTGTGGCGACAGCGTCGCACGAATCGAAAAAGAGAATATAATACTTTGCCAAAGACCGTCGGAGATTTTTATCCGCTCGACAAACGTCATCGAATTTTGTCGATCTTTTACGTCGCGACTACGATAACTCTTTTATATCGTCGTTAGAAATTTTTTCCATACGACAATTATTATTACATTCGATTTATTCTTGAACGATGCTTTTATTACGATGCTGAAAGGCAATGTAATAAGATGCAAATAATGATATTTTAGATGATTAAGTGGAACGTTTTATGATGCAATTTCTATGGTAACTAGATCAGTGCGTGATATATCTCCTTGATTATCGGATATAGGATTATCATGGATAGTAACTTTCAAGTTGGATTAAGGTCACATAGAACTAATTTATAGTCATATGGAAATGTGTCGGATGCGAATGTACAGCAACTCTCGTGATCATATCCTTATCATTACTTGCTCATTTTAAAACTTTCGTATAATGATGAAGTAGAGTAGGCACATTTTTTTTTACTCTTCCTACTTTATCTTTTTTCCAACGTTTTATGTTACTCTTTTTTTTTTCCAATATCTACACCGAGCATGGACATTATCTACACTATTTTACGCGAAATAAAAAAAACTTTTGCTACATCTATCAGGCAAAGTTTGTGCAACGGATGCGATGATTTTATTGTTAATTATTATATGGATTTATGTATTATCTTTTATATCAATTTTAACTTTGTGAAAAGTATAATTTTTTTACAGTTATTGCGCATGCAGTGAAAATTAATTAAATAATATCGTTGAGAATAATTCTGAAGAAGTCAGTTTTTTTTCCATGAGCGGCGATACAATAAATTTAATGGTATCTGTGTGTGTCTATGTACCATACGTTGTATGCATTGAGACTCAATTAGCCCTCTTCCAATCGGTGTGTCTAGAAATCGATGCTCAAAGCGTTATACGGCGTACATCCTTGTTCGTGCCAATCTAGAGAGAGCCTCCTCAGATCTATTTCCGACGTTCCGGTCGATGATTAAATTTCATCTATACCGGATCTATGCCGAATATTAGTCCCAGAGGTATTGCCCGTTGTTCCTCTCGAAAGTCATCAGCATGACACAGTGGCGGGCACTACGATCATAAATTCCCGACCGATCGGTATGGAACTTGCGGGGAAATGGAGGACAATAGACGAGTAGAGAGAAAGAGAAAGAGATAGATAAAAACAGGGATTAAATTCAAGTGGGTGACAGAAAGAGAGAGAGAGAAAGAGATGGCAGGAAGGATTAGATTGTACAGGACGTCTTAAAATTATTTGTTATCATTGTTTTAAAATTTGTTTCCCCCCCCCCCAAAAAAAAAACACCTAAGTTTTCAAAATCTTATATTTCCGATTTGAAAATCAATCGACATGTACTATCTTGGTTATCATAAAGCGTATTCTAAATTGCTCTTAGAATTCAAATGTATGAAATGAGAATGACGATAGTCGTACGATAAATTATATGGGGGAAATTCCCTTTATGGAATTCGATGCGTCGTTGGTCCGCGTGCGCGTACCCCGATGCCAACGGGGGAGTGAACGGCGGCAGCCGCGCAGGAGATGACGTAGCCCAGGGCATTATACGAATCCCTGAAATTATGGGATTTCGCGAGTACGGCGCGTCGTAAAGCTTCGTCTCTCGCACCGTACATCTCATAAGGTATCCGAGGCCTTCGTTTTTGCTCGGCCGTTACTCGTTCCCGATATTATGCGCCGTTACTCGAATTTTCTCCTTCCCTTCCGTGGTCGGCGTGCGCGCATGAGACGTAATAATGACTGACGAGATCGCAATATTGCGCTCGAGGGTAAAAAGGCCGAATGAGAATTTTAGGGCGCGTTGTAACTTTTTCGATAATGATAAAGTGAACTTTTCGTCTCGGTATTAAGGAGATGCTGAGTGCAATTCTGAGCGTTTCAAAAATTCGAGGAGAGTATTTATATACACATTTGACGCGCATTTATTAGCTAATCGCGCGCTTTATGTATTCTATTTATTTTATATATCTAGTTTTTTATTATTTTAAAAGTGTCGTCGTATTTCTTATACAATATTTTATAGCAGCAATTATGTTAAATATTATTATACATATCTCTTATATTCCAATTATTAGAATCACATAATCTTGATATTTCACGATAAGCAAATGTTAATTTACTAAAACCGTGATACATGAAATGTTGACAGTATTTTTCGAGTAAAAAGCAGAAATTATTAGTATAGCAATCTTTGAAATTACATATAATGGGTGTATTATCATTTACATATTAAAATGTTAAATCAAATTAATCTCATATAAATTAGATTAATAACAATGTGTGTGTTTGCTTTTTTAAAAATCCATTTCTCGCAACAAGTCATGGTGTAACGTTACCTGCGCCATTATCGCGAATTGATTTCCGTTAATATTTCATGCCAATTAAACTCCGCTTAACTGGCCAATCAAATGATTAACAGCCTGACGCTGTTGCAGAGCGTTCGTGGTATACGCAGCGTCGAGAGAGATTTACAAAGGGAATATCAAGTCCGCCTGTAATTAGCGGTACCGCAAAATTACGAGTGGGTTCCGCGGTGTAGCGAAAATATGATAATAACGGTGTCTGACAGATCCGCGCAGACTGTCAAGCTGCCAGCATGAATGCAAAGCCGTCTCCCGATGCGGATCTAAAGGCAACATGGATTCGTGCGATAATGAACGCGAGCGTAATTCCGCGCTGGCTAATGAGCCTCTCTAGAGGTAATTTCGAAACTCGTGCGAGAAACCCAAAAGAGAATCGTTCGGTAAATATATCAGTATCACCTTTTGCACATTAAATGAAAATTATAACATAATTTTTAACGTTGATATAAACTATTATATTCGTTGCGCTCTTGAAATTGTGAATAATTTTATTTTAAATTGTATTCTCTTTTAACTACTTTGTTGAGAATATGAAAATTTATCATTGATTTATGAAAGATAAAACGAGTTCATCAACCGAGTCCATCTAGCTAGATGGACGATCGTCTCGATTTACCCATTGGATTACGCGATCGCGTCTACCGCGATTTACAATCGCCGTCCATCGCTTCGCGCGTGACAGTGTTTGTCGCGAGATGTCATTCTCCAAACACGTGCTTCGCGCAGTCTGTCATAACATGAACATGAAAGATAAAAACGAGATACGCGCTAATATTCAAGTTGCAAAATTGTTCATCGAACATAAAGTCAGTGTAGTTATTAAGAATTTAGAGAAGCCAATGATTCTAATTTGTCACGTGTGGTGTATCTAGGTATTTACTATAGATAACTTTACTCACGTGCGCTCGGTACTTTTCCGAGCCTGAACCTGTCATTCGAGTCTAGCTCGGCCCGAATAAGCTCTGGAGTATTACCGGACTTTGGGTGATGAAGGTGTTAAACTTAGCGTCAAGAAACCCGAGAAGAATCTCCGTTCGAATGTTCCGTTCGATCGATCTTGACAGGAGATTATTAGATGATGCGTGCGTAACATCTAAATTATATTGCAATTTTTTGTCATTTATCTTCTCTTTTTTCGAAGTTTCTAACAATCAATTATATGGTCGATAAATAATTATTTGTGATCGAGATATAAAATTGCTTCTCGTTAAAAGTAATTTTATTTGAGTATCACAATTTTTATTGCTTCAATATTATAAATTGATAATATATTTGACATTTATTACATTTCCAATATTAATTGCCGCTTTGTGTTTGTACAAGAATAATATAGTATAATAATTTTGACATAATTAAGATTTTTCGCCTCATAAAGTAAGATAACGTACAGAAACACAAATTGCGAAACAAAATATTTTTTAAATATTGAGGAAAATGAATTTTACACGTATCTGCCAGATATCGTATCGCGCGACAGTAAAAAGATATTTCTTAATATCGATGTAACTTTAAATTTTACGATTGTCACGAAACCGGTCTCGCAGGCAGTTAACAACGAAGCTATCACGATAGTCTGGTCGTTATTGGCTGCCAGTACAGTCCAGAATCCAATATTGTGTCGTTAAACCGAGCAAGCGGAGAATATATATCGCGTATCCTAACCCATAGGACAATCGGGATTGATGATCCGCAAATGGTCGCGTAGTTTCCTACGTCGATCCATCGCGAGGAATGACGCTCGTTGCGCAGTTTACTACGACGTGCAGTTACTATGAAAATCATGATTTGCGGACAGCATACATCGCAACGATATGCCTGAACCGTGGCTTCGGTCCGGTTTAATCGAATTACTACGGTGAAACGATTAATCTCATTTAGTACGTCACAAGAGAGGAGCCGCGGCCAGGCTTTATCATTACGAGGACGTGGCCGTTTCATCGTGTTGCACGTTATAATCGCACGTAACAAGCCGGCGCGATCGAATGAAAATCCGTCCTGATGAAGCCTAATTTTAAATCGCGACCAAACTGAAGCGTATTGGCGTGATTGTAATCAAGTTAGTCGATTTGACTAACATTATCGCGAAACGTGCGCCCGGATACTTTTCGCTCATTTAAAGGTGTTAATTAAAATTCAAACACGACACGCGGAGATACTTTATATAACCGTAGCTATAGCTTCGCAACGAAATCGAGGTAATAAGGAATATTGAGAGTACACTTTTTCGTGTCATATTAAAATAGTTACCAAAGTCTTCGTAATTATACAATTGTCGTGCAACTCTTTTTAATTAAACGGGGATACGATACTGCTGTTCTCGCGGAATTCGAATCCTTACCTTAATAACCGAGTAAACCGATAAAAAACTTTTTTAATTAGCCGTATCGATCGTTTGCTCGCGCGTATCGACAACCCATTATTACGCGAAGATAATTAAGCTTGGGACAGGTTGCTTTCTTTTTAAGGCTTCCTCGCTTCGCCGACGATTCTATGGCGTCTCGCGGACGCGGGATTAAGAATTCCGCGGTATCTATCGGGATGCCGGGATTGAATTCTCAAGCCAAGCCGTTCGTTCGTCTGCGTGTGCCTTCTTCATCGATCAATCCGCCCGTTCCGGAATGAAAGGAGCGTTGAATGTGCGTGTGCAAACGTGTGCGACGTCACGTACGAATGCGTACGAATAAGAATCTCTCCTTCTCTTTCTCGCTCTCTTTCTCTCAGTGATTCTGAATACGCGTGGCGATCAACGTTCCTTCATCATCTATCTTATCGATGATTTCACACCGCAGCTCGAATAAATAAAAACAAGCTTTACGATTAGTCTAAGAGAAATTAGTTTCTTTCTTCATTGCCATTTTCAGATAAAGTATATATAAACAAACAAGAAAGACTAGTATTTAGCATTTTTAATTTAATATAGAAATAAGAAATTTTCAAGTAATCTATTTCTAAATCGATATATGTGAGACTCCTATTATTAACTTTACAAATTATCAATAAAGAATGTAAAAAAAAAAGTTTGCTTTCGCATTCCTTAATTGACAACTAACATGCGGCATTGATATCGTAGTGTATTTTATCTTAGAGCGCTTTTAAAAAATGTCAAGGATTAGACACGGTACTAAGTGACAAAATAACTTGTTCTTGAGAAGGAAGGCTTTAAAGTTGATTTAAGATTGACAAAAGAATAAAGAATCTCAAGTTGAAAGATCCGCACGTACGCGCGCGGCCTTTAACGTGGTTTCCTTGAGACGAGATAGAAAAGCAAACGGCGCGCTTAGCTCGCAGCTGCATTGTCTTGTTGAAGGATTTTACACCGACGCGACATGTAACTCGATTGTTTCTCGATGACGATGAACGTAGGCGAGGTACAATAATGCATTTCACTCGATAATGGCTACCAGAATGAGAAAAGAGAAAGAGAGAAAATTATTTACCAACTCTTTCGAATTTACCAATAACGATATCAATTAAATATATAATATTGACGTTTCTAAAAGCAATTTTCGAATATATAATATAAAATTGTTTAATGCGAAAAATAATATATACGGAAATCAGAATAAAAATAGAAATAAATATTTACAAAATGCTCATACATCATATAATCAGTAATACGTTATATCTTACATGAAACAATTACTTACATTGTGCGAGGAATATTTGATAGAAGTAAACAAAGTTTGCCGTTGAATCACGATATTATATTGACATCCCTTAATTTTTCAACATGTATATTTTTCCATCATACAACGATAGAGATTTCTAGAAATATTGTAGAAAAAACAGTAGTACGCGGTATAAAGAGGTATAAGATAGAGAAAGGGGAGTCCTTTTTGGACGGGAAGTGGCTCGTTATCGCGATCATTACGACCGCTGTCATTACGTGGCATTATATTCGTTCGAGGGCAAATCGATTTTCTCGACGGGCGTGGTTGACGATCGACGATCGCGATCTCCTCCGCTCTGGGATGTCGATACGTTGGCAAGCCTAATGGTCTGTGTACATTCGAGCGATGAAATTGCTTCGGATACCCTTTATATCTCTCTTTGTTCACTCCTCGACGAGCGAGTGCTTTTTTTTTTTTTGCTCTCTTCCGCCGCCCGGCAGATCACGTAGTCGCTCTCGCGATAGTACGTCGCCCTTTAATGAACACCTCGCGATCGGATATCTCGAAGTAATTCGCCGATACAGATGAAACTTAATTCCAGAGACGCGCACACATGCTGGTCCATACATAGATAAAAGTTTATAGAATCGTGTTTAACTCCTTTTATGAAAATATAAATTAATATATTTAATGAAGATAATATAAAGATATTTTAGAGGAGTAAAATAAATATAAATCGGTACAACATGGTTGCAAAATGGTTACAATTTTTTCACATCTGTAGAAATGTTAAGTAATGTTAAATAGTAATTTTTCATCTCTATAATATTATAAATATTAATGTTAACTTATTATATCGTTTGTGTCCTTTTGTTGATCGAAATATATTTTAATAGATGATTTTGTTTTCCGTTTTCTCGTCGGATTGGATTTCTTTCTGTCGAGCGCGAGAACGTTTCCAAAATAAACATTTCGAGAACGAGTTGTAATTCAAGAAATTATGATGGCTTTATTATATCGCTCGTTCGTAATTTCCGCAGAGCATCCGGCCAAAGCGAGGTAAATGCTCCTTGAGAAAGCCTCAGTTGGAAAGGTTAACATCGCAGGGTGATTCAGGCTGTTTACCTTAGGTGCTCCGAGCTTCGTGCGCTGCTATTAAGCCACCCCTTTCGCCTCTTTTAACAGACGGACATCCGTAGAAAACTTTTTTACGATTATTTCATGAAACATCGCGGACACTTACCCTCTGTTAGGCTCTCTCGTTCATTTTATAGATATAAGTGAAATTAGCTATTTCCGAGCAGGCACCGAAGAAGAGAGAGAGAGAGAGAGAGAGAGAGAGAGAGAGAGAGAGAGAGAGAGAGAAGATAATAAGATATTAAACACGTTTAATGAAGATGATGCGAATTAAGAGAAGCGCATAAATGTATTAAAGCCATGTCGATTCCATCGTGCTTAAAAAAGCACATTAACTTTTTAGAGGATTAAATTCAGAAATTGATTAATCATCTTTCATTGCAATTATCATTGCAGATAGATATAATGTATATGTGTAATATAATGATTATAATTATATGAAGATAAAACCACATAAATTACAATATAATTCTTATAATTATAATAATATACTTGGAAATTTTTACAATTATTGTTATAAAAAAAGACAAATTTTATACTTTATGTAAATTATTATTATTATTTATTTATTTATTTATTTTTTTTTTTAATTCTTTGGTTATACATATAATACACAAACATTATCTCGTCACGCAATGTGAATTACAATCGTTAGTAATTTCGCTAAGATTCCTTGGAAGGGAGGACTTGGGATTTCTCTCGAAATTGAAATCGTCGACAAGGCTGCCAATCTTCCTTCAATATCGAATTTCGCTCCAAGTCCTTTTACTCGCATGTGTGGAAACTCTCAACCGGAGTGAATACTTTTTCGAGGACACGCCCGGATAATGTCGCTGGGTTGTTTACGAGTTACGGGGACTCCAGGTGAAAGCCGGTGATAAAGTTGACAGAAATATCGCGACGGGTTGGAGAACCGATAAAATCTGGGCGCAAATCCAAGACGATGGTTGATCGTGATATAAAGAACGAGGAGGCGGGGATACCGGGGGTGAACTATCCAAGTTTCTTCGGCTTGATGTCTTTTGCTTTAGTGCATCGCCAACCGGAAGCTCTTCCATGTTCTTTTTCGTCATGGCGGCCGTTATCCTTACGTGCAGAGCTCAGGATATTTTCTAAGCTGATCCGAAACGACTGACGATCTAATAGATTTAATGGAGGACACGATAATTAATGATTCAAGAATAGTTACACGCGCATCCCCTGCTACGTCGTCTGCTATGTATTACCACGTGATTACGCACATGTAATCCTCTGCCGTTCCCTTTCTTTTGTGACCAATCGCCGATCCTTTGCCAGCTATTAGACGTCTGTTAAGGGATAAGCCTTGTCCAACGTATTAGTACAGCGCTACCCTCGCGGAAGTCTCCCTTCGTTAAAACTTATTTAGGCGAAAAGAAGAATCCACCAGAAGTCTATTGGGAGGGGGATTAAGTCTTTCTTTCTTTTAATCATCCGCGCATGATCTATTCTCTAATAGCTACATTTAATTTCGATATTGAAACTATTGATATAATATATACGAGGAAATTATTTACTACAACATTTTTAAGATTTGTTTTTATACACATGTGTCTTTTTAATATTGCACGTTCGGTGCTTATTAAATATATTATTATAAGAGCATGATTGATTTTAGTTTTGTTTCATTGTAGTTATTTATTAATTCTCTTATTAATTAAATAATTGTATAATTAAATGAAAAAAATATTATCCATAAAACCAATAAAGAGAGGCCCTGTTGCATTGTATATTATTACCTCTTCCATTTTTCGAGAAAGACTTTTAATTCTTTCAGAAGTCAGCAAATTTTTCATTTTTATCATTTTTCTAAATTTTCATCAAATTTTTAATTTCCTCAAAAGAGACTATCTCTTTTACGGTCAAGAAAATGGATTCTTGGGGAGTACGTTCGAACGTTCCAGGAAACGTTCCGCTCTCCAGCAATCTCCGACCTTATCCGCGATTTTGTCGGCGAATCTTATCATCGGGTGGAAAGGACTCTCGGCGGGAAAAAAAGGGGCTTCCTCATAGAATTTATTATCGCCAGTGATTTTTCACTCCCGAGACGACGCGGCCGCGTCGGTTTCCTCCACGCGCGCGCGAGAGATAGGGTACTCGATATCTCAAATGAAATATTATTGCACCCTTCGCCGCTTTAAGGAGGCAAGAAGGAAGTCTATATCGGGCGAGAAATTTTGGCTCGCCGCGAAGAAAACTTTAGAAACACGTATAAGGCGAGAAACTCTTCCTTGTATCTGATCTTTCATTTTCGCGTTTTGCTCGACGCTATTCTTCTTGCTAAATCTTTTATCGTGGTACGTACGAATAATATCACTATATTTTTCGCAACTACAGCGTTTTATCTCGCCTATCTGCGTAACAATTGTACGTTTCTTTCAGAAAATTAAGACCACGGAATTATTTAATAGTGAAAATCAAATTCTGAGTGAATTCTAAAGACGCGATTAAAAGTCTTTTCTACTATAATTAATTTCAAATAGATTCTATTTTAATTTAAAATCTATTTGTCAAGATACGTAGTGTTGAAACGATAAAAAGATTGAGAGAAACTGGCAGTGAGCCACATTCTAGCTAAGAAAAACTAGCTTTAAAATTCCTTGGAAAACACGCTCCTCAGATTCAATGTAATTCCTTACGGAGCACCCTGTATTTTATAATTTTCTGAGAATTTATTTTGTGTGACTCGACCGTGTTTTACAGTTAACGTCGAGACTCGCGGAACGCTATTCGACATTGCTTTTCCTCGTTCGTTCGCCGAACATCGAGAGAAGAAATATCTAGAGAAGGGAGAATTTTTTTATGCTACGCGAGACGACGATAGGGACGCACAAACGACGGAGGAAATAAGGGCTAGGACTTTTTCCTCTATCGCGACGTGAATTTTAACGTACCCTGCTGCCTACGCAAGTGTAAGAGAAAACTTTCCACGACTTGTGTCTTCTCTCTTTCCGTTTCTCTTTCTCTCGCATGATTTTAATCCTTTCGCGATGAAGTCGGAGCAAAAATTTCTTGTCCTTTCGTTACAGTATTCGTTAATACATTAAATCGCGGCAAGAATACAGAATCATCCTTGAAACGATTCTCCATAACTGTCTGTATTCTCTGATATTCTGTGACCACAATTTTCGAAATTGTTTCATTAAGAAAAATATGAAAGCACTGATATAATTCTTGTATGAATCGTTGAAGAAAAATTTTTGAACAAAAATAAAATCCAATCGTAGCTCGTATTCTCTTCTGAAATTAAGCCTGTGGAGACGAAAAATTAAATATCTGTCGATTAGAAATTTATATACGAGCATTAATACTTATTAATTGTTGAAACTGCGAACGATAGTGAAATACCAAGTACCAATTCAACCACATCCATTATGAATATACCGCGTTCATAAAGTACATCGGTAATGATACACGCGCGCATACGGGGCGAGGAATAATAAGAGCAATAATAATTTCCCGCATGGGAATTAACGAGCAGCTAGAAGCTCATAATTTTATCGACGTGTATACGTCACGTATATAAGGAGTAACCGTTACTAACGTACGACACGGCCCAGAGGGAAAATAAATGCGTTCACCCTTCCCTTTTACAGCAATATATGTATTTTACGATGTTATTTCCCTGCGTGCTTAGCTATATTTTTTAAGATTGCATCTTAACTCTTCATTATATTCACTATTACTTCACTACTTACTTAGTAGTGTAAAATTTCATGTGATATTAAAAAAATTTGTAATATTTAAATAATTTAGAATAACGTAGTTATATTGCCTAATTTTCATCACGGTTCAAAAATAAGGGGAATTAAACGTGCTCTTTTTCTCGATCCCCTATCGACGCGCACGCGGCGCGAACTATGGCGAGCGAGCCATGAGTTATCGGGCACTAAATAAAATTGGATAGAAAGTTTCGTCTGTCGGGTGTTGAAGAAGTTTTCGCCTCGAGCACCGGTGGCCGAGTACGCGAGTTGGATTTCGCGCGAGAAATTTCCTCCTCTCTTCATTTTCTCCCTCTCTCATCTCTTAAGCGAGGCTCGCATCGTTCAAAAGAATGTTCCCGACGTCACAGATTTTATGAAACGTGCAGGAGGCGCGCTTCATAAATCCAACGTGAATATTTTCATACGTGAAACATAGTCGAGCACCGTCTCGCCTTCGTATAATCCTTGGAGCTAAGACGGATTAGCTTTTACTCCAGTATTTCCCTCATTGTTTAAGCAAGCTAATTCACAATCGCTATTAACTTTGACGAGATAAATTCTAATTTTTACGATGTAGTATTTATTTTTCACCTCTTTACGAAAATATCTAATATCCATTTTCACTGCAGGAAGATATTTAAGTTAATACAGTTAAATATATTCGCTTATTTCTTAATCCTTCACAATCGTTCAAGCGGATGAAGAATGTCTTTGATGATATTCAGGATCGTCCGTTCTAATATCAAGCTATGCTCACGCGATCGGTTGGTTAGATATATCGAGTCGGGGGCCGGGGCACGCGAGATCGAATTTTTGTCCCGTTATTTTGCCTGCCCGCGACACGACGGACGATTTTCGGCGGTCGCGCCGCCAAGCACGCGAGGCACGTGGCATCGAGCCGTAACTTTAAACGAGTCACTTTGTCCGCCCGCGTTTCTCTCGCGCGGAGCGTACTTCGTTCAAGTTCCTGGCAGAATCGTGCCCGTTACGTGCCGTCGCAGACGGTCCGGTATGTCGCCGTCCGTAATTGCGCGCGAGCTTTCAGAACTCGCGCGCGAGCTCTTAAACAACAAAGTAAGTCTCGTGTTTCGTGCTGCCGGAATGCTTTTACTGATCTGTAAATGTTGGAAACGATATGGCCACAATACCGGTAGAAATTATTTCTTTATATTATTATTAGATCTTAAATTGATCTGTAAGAGGACTCATTGGAATCCTGCACTCTGAGAAAGGATTTCTGATAACGAGACAAAAAATATTCTTGACATATTTAATCGTATCGCAATCTTACGCGGTATAAAAATAAAACAATTTTAAAATTAAATCAATAATTCCTTTTCTTCTCTCTCGAATTAAATAAGATTGTCTTACTATCTCGAGACAAGAGTAACATATACAAATCTAAGCTTATATATTCTTGCATTTAGAATAACTCGATGTTAGATCGCTACAAATTTCCATCTTCATCTTTGTGAGAAAATTAACGGGATAGCACACCAAGAGCATTTTATTCTAGATTTAAGAATTTTCCATTTAAGATTAAAATATTCCTTCTTCAATAATAAATATAATTGTCGCTATATCGATCCTATTTTACGATAGATTGAAGAGTAATAGCATTAGATCCGGAAATCTTTTCTGTGGGTGTGTGTTTCGAGAATTTTAATATTTTTTAAATTTGAAGTAAAAAATGACTAGATTAAAAACATTTTTGTATTATTTATGCAAAATCAATTGGTAATCTTTCAGTAACATAACTTTATTAAAAATTTATTCTTCATTAAACATAAATTATAAGATAGAATCTATAGGATTCGACATAGCACGTTTTTTATTTTTTCATCATAAAAAAATATATTTAAATATTTGAAACGAGAGAGAGAGAGAGAGAGAGAGAGAGAGAGAGAGAGAGAGAGAGAGCTAGAAGAGTGGAAAACACAGTGAAAATTGAGAAAAATAAAAAAAAAATACCAGTAGAAAAACTGTAAACTTGAATTACACGTATTACGTATTTTTAACGGTAGTTTTTAATGGTAAACTTCTGTCGCTTAAATTCTAGTTTAATGTAATACGTGAGTAGAATAATTATCGTCCTCTCCTTCCCCTAAGGATCGATAGTGCGAAACATAAAAGTGACTGGCCGGATATAAATTGTTAAAGACGCCTTTTCTGCATCAACGGTGACAGGCTTGTACTCTATCCATCGTTAACTGAAAAGAGATGTATTATCATCACGCTAAATAAAAGAATTATCTATTAGATGACTTTTCTCGTCAAAATTTTGCTCAATGAAACTCTTCCGTTTTTAGAATATATATATAATAAATAACATCTAATAAATAACCTCTATATATATATATAAAGGTATTTTTGTCAATACTTGTGCTCACACTTTATCGCGATACCCGCTCTATCATCCTTTCGTAAATCCGCCACCCCAATCCCGCTTTAACCGATAAATCCTTCGATCTCCGTTGAAGGTCCGCTTTGTTCGTTCTTACCCAAGCACGGTAGCCCGAGTTTCTTCTAACACGAAAACTGATGTAGATTCCGAACGGAAGTTGCTTGTACTTTTGTCGACGATGGAAGAAGGGGGATAAATCGATAGCTCGAATCCTTGATATTTCTAAGGAACTTATGTGAAAAAGAGATATCTGCGAAGAATAATGTATAATAATGCTATTACACTTTCATCATCGTACAATAAAACAAAGAGAGAAAATATACTGAAGATATTACCATATAAAATGCAGTACTATTTGACATAATTATTTTTATCTTCTCTCTTTCTCTGCTTTCACGTTTTTTCTTATCAAAATAAATATCTTATGCCTCAATCTATTACATCATTGTGTCTATAATTCATCCGGAATAATCGTATAAATGTAAATTCGCTTTAAGATGTTCTCGGTTGACTATCCGAATGGTCGAATACCTCAATAGTGTCCTCGGATCGCTACCTCGGAGGTGGATGAGGGCGAAGGGCGAGGGGTGGCGTAAGGGAGCACAAGAGACGCGTGATTTATCTGACGGATTACGAGAAAAGTTTTCCAATTGCCAGCGAACGACGACATCGGAAACCGATAAGTTTAGCGGCGGCTTTCGGCGTTTGCGTTATCCGTCCCCCTCGTCTTCGACGACTGCCGTCCTCTCTATGTCCGTCGTCTTGACCCGCGGGACGGGGGCGGTGGCCCGAAAGCGCGGAAAGATTCCCGTCCAAGTGCCATTTATTCCCGTGTCGATTTCCCAGGTCATCCTTTAGCTTCAAAAGAGGTATCTCCCTCATCGAGTCTCCCACTGGCCGCGCTCTCATTTCTCTCTTCTCCTTTGCAAAGTATTCTCTAAATAAGATATCTAAATAAAATTACCCTTTCCTTGTAAGAATTAATATCTTCAAGAAAGAAAAAAAAAGAATGTAGATTTTATCAATAGTCTTTTTGATTACATTTAATTAAGTGACTGCGCTCTTTGTATCGTTTAAAAAAAGATCTAAACGATGATTATTTTTTTTCTCTCTCTCCCCAATTCCCATTCAACTTTGACAAAACTATATATAAAATTGTATTAGCGCAACAATAAAAGTACAAAGCAGAAACGGAAAAGCTAAGATATATAAAGTAAAGAACAGATGCATTTAATTGTAAAAGTTTCCAACATAAAATTATCACACCATTACATTATTATTATTGCCGTATTATTGATATTAATATTAAAATGTTGTAATTAAAATAATCTGACAATTATTTACTTTTATTTTTAACATGACTACTATGAATCTTGGTTTTAACTTATGCAGTAAAATGCCAGATTTTTTTATTCAGATTTAGATTGATATATGAAATGTACCTTTAGCGACACATGCGTGTTTCATATGCGAATTTATCACAGCGGAATAAAAATGTATAACATATTTCATTTACACAAAAAGGTATCGCATGTGCGGCTGACGCATTCCATCTTGTGTATTGTCAACGTCAAAAAAGGTTTTTTCCAGGAGTTTACTTTTTTATTTCGAAACTTTCTTTATATATAATTGCATATATAGTTTTATCACAACTCAATTACGAGAAAATTTACTGACTTTTGATATTACCACTTATATGCAATTAAACCGATTAGCATACTAGTTTGGAATCATTTTACTATGTTGTTCGTTACACATGCTATAATTGGCAATTTCCAATAAATTGGAGATCGTAGAAAAAATCCATCAGATTTTATATTACAAATTTATTTTCAAGGCTTTTATCTAGAAAAGTAATAAACGCAAAGTTTTCAAATTTTTCAGTTTCCCATCTCGATTATTCGGAACAAAAACCAATTATTTCTTCGAACCCTCTCTCTCTCTGCGCATCGCTCGATATTTATAATTTATGAACTTTGTATTAGCGTGCTCACTCCCGATGCTCTCGTCCCCTCTTGAAAAATACTCAATTATGCAAAAGTGATTTTCTCGAAATTCATCTCGTCGCTTTGCTAGACGATGAAATTTCATTGCCACGCGCGCGCGCGTGCTCATGAATTCGCGGCGCAAGACAATATCAAATTAAACACGTTTATACACCGTCTATCTGAACACGCGAATACTATCTGCATGAATAGCCTTACATGCTTAGTACCATCTTATAGCTACACGAATAATCTTGAAATTTTTATTATTAAGGGTGTCCATAGCACATATATAAAATAACTTATGATTTGAGCTTTTTATCAGCTGTTACGACGTGTATTTATGGATACGTTATTTTTTAGAAGAAGAAATCAACTTTATATCGCTAAAAAAATCCCTGCTGACAAGGAAATATAGGCAGAATGTCCTATATATGCGCGTATATTTTAAAATATATTCTATATTTACGGAAGAGAGCCGTCTCTAGTATAAAAAATCAACTCCAAACGGCAATCATGGTCCGGCGAAACGAGAGGACGTAAAATTGTATTTTCGCTCGAGAGTAGACGTGCTTTCGTGAGAGAGCACTTGCTTTGAAAAGGAAATTCATCCTTAAGAAGAGAACGACGTTGAATGTCGTCTACGAGCAAATATACGCAAGAGTGGGCTTCGAGCGAAGACGTGGAAATTAATAACCGCAAAGTTCAAAGTTTCGTCCGTCGACAAAGCTCTTCTCTTCGCGCTGGGAAAGTGCAACTCATTTCCAACGACAGTCATTTAGTTTTAGCAGACATTCATATTGATGTAGATATTATCATCGATGCATAAATTGCAGACTTTCCCTATAAAGGAAATTGCTGGCGAAACTACCGTTTGTTTATGATATTCACGTTTAATCCTTTAATTTGCCTAGCTTCTTATGCATTATCCTCGACGAATTTGCTTTTCCAAGTATAGAGTGTGCAGAGCGTAAGATAAACATATAAATTTAGTTTATTTGCCAGAAAAAAAAAAAAAAATATTGTACACAAGAAATCTTTATTTAATATACGCTCAAGGCGTTTAAAATTTTTCTTCGACGGAGAAATTGTGAAAATTGCAATTTTCTGTTTATGAAATCTTTAAATAAAAAGATCGCAAGATGAATTTTGTTTTCCAAATAGCACTGAACAGCATTGAAGGTAAATTTGCGCACAAGTTTTTCAAATTTCTCGATCGTAATTTTAAACACACGTTTCTTCAATTATTTCAATTAATCGACAATTTTCAACTTTAAACGATTTAATTCTAATAATACTTATTCTAAAACGCTTGCAACGATCTATAATATTTATTTTATATTTATATATATTTTATATTTTACATTAATTTTAATCTCATCTTCATATTTAGATTAATAAGATTACGCAATAAAAAACGCCCTACAATTTTATCCTTTTCACTTTTGAGATTACCAAGTTTTATCTTCGCGACGTAAAAAAAAAAAAAACATCGCGACGCGAAAGAATATCACACCTTTCTGGGCGTTAAACGTCCCGGAGGGCCCGCTTGCGGGCAGCGCGGACTAAGGAATACTTAACGAGAGAGTCGCCGCGCGCGGAAATTAATAACGAACCGTACTGTGTGCTTCGCGAAACGACGAATCCTGCCGCGAACTTTCCTTGTGTGCACACTCCTGAAACAATAACCCCCCCCCCCTCCCCCCATCTCCGCCCCCCGTGGTTCGCCGATGCCAGGTTACCGCACTTCTCCTTTCCTCGCCCTCTCTTCCTCTCTATCCTCGCCATTCTACTCGTTAATGCCGTTTACGTCGCAGTGGCCGTGGCTTTCGCGAGCATCTTGGCGTATTTATCAGAAACTTCCGAGACAATCACAGAGTGGTCGAGCAATTTGCGTAAAGGCGAATTCACGCAGCCTGCTTTTCACGATTAATCCCAGGTGAATCATCCAGAGTCAAGGAGAAATGAATCGTACATTATATTTTTGCAAAAACGTTTAATTAGACTGAATGCGTTTAAAATATTATATTTTATAAATAGTTGAAGACACTCTCTCTCTCTCTCTCTCTCTCTCTCTCTCTCTCTCTCTCTCTCTCTGCTTTATAAATTGTATGCGATGATTAATAAGTATATATATTGCAAATGCAACAGAAATTATATCCTTTTTATTAGATTGATGTAATAATAATGTTTATATATGATTTTTCAGTCTTTATATCTATTATTTTCTCTTCTTCTCTTCTTCTTCTTCTCTTTCATTTTTTTTTAATGACTCATGTCACGTTTCGCTGACAATACGACCGTGTGAATTCGTCTTAAGGCAACGACGTTTTCTCTGTATCGAGGACCATGGAGAAGCGCAATGCATTTGCTGGCAACAAGCCTCGTCCTCTATCTAGGATCTGCGTATACCGTCGTACACGGCTGGAACGAGGTCGGTCGCTTCCGTTTCTCGCGAGCGAGAGGCGCGACGCGGCGAACGTCGGGAACGTCGAACAATAGCCCCGCTAAGGGGAATATTAGCTTTTATTAGTTTTTATTATTGCTCCGCGTCGCGCGCGCTTTTATTATATATAGTAGAATGCGCGATAAGTGAGCGAAGATGTCATTGACTGGTTGCGGATAAAAACCGCGAGTAGATACGATCTCACGCGTTGGGGTCTCGAAAATCTCCGAGTTTCATTCTGCTGCAAAAATTGAAGTTGCCGTAATTTTTGGCGAATGATAATTTGGATAGAACAAAATTGTAACAAATTGTAACAAAATTGTATGCTTCATTATTTTCAACCTTATTTTAATAAAATGCTATAGCTTTTCTAACATTTCAACAATTTAATAATTATAATATTATTGAATTAATTTTTTACTATAGTCATGAATATAATTGACACATATGGCGACTTTGATATTCGATATGCGGTGATATGAATTGCATTTTATGTATGTAAACATAACACGT
The DNA here is from genome assembly GCF_030449975.1 of Polyergus mexicanus. Classification (NCBI taxonomy): domain Eukaryota; kingdom Metazoa; phylum Arthropoda; class Insecta; order Hymenoptera; family Formicidae; genus Polyergus; species Polyergus mexicanus. The sequence continues at coordinate 7,672,098 of NW_027223327.1, read as the reverse complement.
TGAACCGTAATATTAAGTTTATAACGGAAGTATATAGCGGAAGTAAAAAAAAATTAAAATATCGGTAATGAATGAAATGCATATTATCAGTGAGTATTGCTTTTCGATGTGTATATGTAATCCGATAAATACGCTCTGTGATGCACATAATGTGACACATATAGTTATTGCTATTTTTGCTCGTTTTTATTTGTAAAAATGAGAATTTAAAAAATACTAGCAGTTTTTAAAAGAAAATAAAAAGTGCGAGAGTATAAATGAATTGGAAAGATACAGACTAAAAATATAGGAGAAAATTTTATGTAATATGTGCAGGAGATGTACAACACGGTTTTACGAATACAGAAAACAGCTGATTTTCTCTGAAAAGGATGAAGTAAAGCTAACAATGCCTTCGGCAAAGAAAGAGGAACATAATCGCTGAATGTAACTCGCTCACAATCACACGTAGCTCGCTTGTTTACCCGACGAGAAATAAAATGCAGCAAGATAAGACAATAACACAGCCATACAAGAAGAGCCACGAGAATGCAGCTAAAAACCCGTGGACAAACTCGAACGATTCGACCGGAGGCACCGCGTTGCCCGGAGTTAAAGCCGCAATAAAATCAAACCGACAACCGGGGTTCACAGTGTCAACCATTGTATTCCATGGTTTGCTTTGAATTCTCTCTTTCTCTTGCTCGTGAATGAACCCGGGTCTTCTTCCGAGAGGAACCCAGGCAGACGGCGTGGGTGTCTCTCTGACATGGCGCGGAGCGATATATCGTTAATTAGCTTTTGTCGAGGCTTTGCGTCGTGTGTACATTCGTATATGTTCGTGTGTATAGGTACAGAGTGTGAAAGAGATAGCGGGAGGAGAAAGGGGACTTTAGTCGTAAATAGCGATCGTACTCTTTTGACGGACAATACGGACGAATGGATCCGAACGAATCTGGTAAGAGCCCGCCGGTCGTCATTGAAGCGCTGATGTGAAAAGCGACATTTTCTTTTCGTTCTATTATCGAAACTTATGATTAGTAGATTGTGTGTGTGGGTGTACGTTGCGCGCGGTATTTGTGTATACGCTCATTATTATTTGGGATCGCGCGTTACGTCACCGGGATTACGATCATTACGGGGTGAAGGGCGACATACGGATTGAATCCTCTATGCCGTTATTTTCTAATCCTTCTTTTGACGACATTGTTTTAAAGTGAAAAGAAGCACGATTTTATTATTAAGAGATTATAATGATATTTTCAAAAGAAATGAAAATAATTAAATTTATTAAATAAAAACGAAATGGAGGAAAAATATATTGAATATTAATTTTCTAATAATTATAATCTCAATTTGATAGAGAAACATTTGGATCATTCATAACGTATTAGTAGTGAAAATATCTCTCTCGTCGCGTCGGGATAAATTGAGCTTTGACTGTAAATAATTCGAGTGTTACAAAAACTCTGGCCGTAATCCACAATTAATCCGAACATATATGTGCGTCTCTGTCGTTCTGTTCCTCTCGCTGTCTAGCTTTCTGCTTGCACGAATTACAACGTTCAAATGCAAGAATTATGTGGCCCGCACAATTCCTGCCATTTCTCGGCGACAGAGTCAAATGACCGTTTGAATTATGTCTGTTAGATTGCCCCCCCGCGTGCGAGCGAATGAACTTCAATGCAAAGAATGAGAGAAAGAGAGAGTTGGATCCTTAACTGATGGACATTCGATATAATGAATTTATTGCGCCATTCTGAGGAATAATTACGTTCCCGTACGAGGAATTTTCGAAACCATCGATTCACATCATAGTTAACTGAATCGTTGCATCGAATACGTGACGTAATTATGATAGCGTTTCACGATTTTAATAACACTATTATTGAAATTATTATTATATTTCTTAAGTTAAATATGTATTCTTGATATTCAATTAATGTAAAAAATTGTAAATTTTTTTTTCTTTCATTACTTTAATTCTTATCTAAAAATTATGTCATTTTAAAATAAATTAAATATTGTATATATATATATATATATATATCAGAAACATTAAAGAAGTTAATTTTGGTATTTATAGTATTTAATTATTAATATATGTATAATAATGAATAATAATTAATAATTATAAAGTTCATACGGAATGTCACCATTGTTGCAATTTTATAATTCTCAGTATTAAATTTTTCGATAATTAAGCTACTAGCTAAAAACTGCGTGTGGTAACTATAGATTTCAGTCGTAATATATGGACAGCGAACATCTTAGCTGTGATACATATTTATTGGGTGCAACGGCAAATCGTTTTGCTGCAGTTTAGAAATTTATTTCGCAAACCTTCATTAGCTATGGTAGCGAGAATTTTTTTTTTTCCGTGAACGATCGGTTTCAATTTCCAATATTACAAATACAATACAATAATCAATATTCATATAACGTATTAAATATCTGTTTGCAAAGTTTACTCGTGTGTTAAACACTATATTTTGCGTACATACACGTTGTAAATCGGGCATTAGAACTAAACAATCGTATTTAGCGATGAATGCAGATACTGATATACGCAAATATTAGCTGTGATCGATACTGTTATAAAAGATCGAATGTGACCAAGCCATGCATTTTCATTCTGTTAATTCAATCCTAATAAATCCGATTTCAAATCTGAAGATAAATCTGATGTTACCTAAGCGTGTGTGTACGTTTAATTTTATTAGATTTATGGAAGAGTCGTGTATACGCATTTACGAAAATGATCGATAAAAATTACAATAAATAATCCAACAGCAGATAGGAAGAATTAGATGTTCTGTAAATCTTTTTGGTCTCCTTATATATTTTATATCCTATATAATTTTTATTTATATTGTCAATGTATATATACAAAAGATGGAAATAATCTCCCTTCGCGGTTTATCTTCTGTTCAATATTAAAAAATATATTTTTAACAGTTGAATAATTGAGCCACGCTCAAATCATCATATTACAGATTAGGACTTACTTTTGCTAAAGTTAGTTCGCCTGCCAATAATTCAGAATTATTCTAGAATACATCATCCACTGCGAAAGTCGATTCATCAGTCCTCTTGTATGTGTACACGTTCTTTGGATTCATTCCAACTATTTATCTCTCACGATTAAGCTTGATTCTCATCGAGAAGCGCGAAAGAGAAAGAGAGCAATTCTACCAACGATTGATGAAGCCCTGGAAAGCGTCGGCCAGCCCATCGTCCTACGGGAATCAAAAAGCCCGTGGGAAGGGTTAGCGTATCGCGCATCGTGTCTCGCGCGATAAATCAAAGGGATTTAATCAGCCGCCGTGATGGGGAAAAAATGAGGACGACTCGTTTCGCGGTTACACTCTTCTCGCTTCTATTGTTCTCAGTGCCAACTGTTGTGCCAGGTTAGATGATCACGGACCAAGCGAGCTCGTAGAAGATTGTTATGCAGGGATGTAAAAATTAATAGATGATAGAGGCATGAATAAAATTATGAGCTATTGAAATTTTTTTTTTTTTATATATAAATTAATCGAGATAAATATAAGATACAAAAATAATTAATATGTGAATAAAAATATTAAAATTAAAATATAATACACGAGTTTGTACAAATTGAAAACCTTTTGAAAAGCTAAATATTGGAGAGCCAATTCGATATTATCCATGCTCTCTCTCTCTCCCGATATTCGTTATCGATACGATTGATCGAACCGCCCACGCGAGGTGGCGAATTATGTCGCTGGAAATGCGATACAGCTGGTTGATCATCGATAAGCATCGTTGCGCCCACATTAATGTCTCTTTCCTTTCTCCCTCTTCCTCTCTCTCTCTCTCTCTCTCTCTCTCTTTCTCTCTTTCTTTTTCTTTCCTTAACACAGGTCGCGCGGAAAATTTGTTCACGCACAGACTGTGTCGTTAGTTATCTCGCATAAATTCCATTTATGCCGGCTACAAATTTGATGGTGGACCATTTGTCATGACTTTTAACAATTTTTTACAACGTTAAATGTACGAGTAATTAAACCTCAAATTAAAATGTTGCTGCTTCCGTGCGTCAAAATGGAATCAGAATTTGTCAGTGTCACGTGAGATGTATTTTGCCCATATTTTACGAGATAGTTCGCAGCAAGAAAAACATACAACTAATTTAAAATTTTCTCGAACGAGATCAATAAGATTCTGAATATTACAATATAAATGGACTAAATTAAAACGGACTAATAAGAGCCGAGCGTGAAGCGATCAGCTCAAAAAATTATAGAATTTTCTAATAGTTATTAAGTAAAATTATTAATTAGATCTTTCGATCCCACTTTAGTAATTGAGATAAATTAAAAAGACAAAGGCATATATTATGCGGTCGATTGGATCAGACAGAATACCGTGTATACTGTTTCGATCGCATAATATGTCTTTGTCTTTTTGATTTATCTCAATTATTGAAAATGGCCCGAAGTGAGACCGAAACGTTTCATTAATAAATTCATCTCGTACCTTACGCTCGGCTCTTATTAGCTCGTTTTAATTCTCATTTATTATATTAAAACTTTATTTTGGATTGTATACACAGTAGAACCAACAATTACGTTATAATAACCTGAAAATTTTTTAATTATAATTCTAATTTTCGCGTCTAAAGTAAATTAAGTAAATTAAAGAATTTAAAAAAGAAAATTAAGTAAAAATTAATTACATAACAAGAGATGTGTTTGCCAGTTTTCTTAAATGCGGGTAGTGTCGAGGATACCTCTCATGTCAGCGTTTATCCATTAACATTCTTGTAATCGAGAATGGACATTGAATAATAGAACAGAATTCATTATCCAGATTAATTGCCAGATTGGGCAAAGCGCGTCCTGATCGTCAACTTCTCCATCTAATTACGCTTGACCGTGAACCCAAAATTAGATTTCGACCTAACTCGCGGCAGAATAAGTAAACCAATCGGCGACGGAAGCGGGACGAGGGGAATTCGAGGCAGCACTTAGACAGCGCGAAACAGAGTTAATTCGCGTAACGAGGGGAACGACAGTGGCGAACGCTATCGCGCCCCGGATAGATACGGGCGCGTTCGAGGATCTCTCTCCACGGGAATCCGCCTCTCGTCGCGTACCCCAGGCCTCTTGGAGGGCAACACACTCGTCGGAGAACCCCTCGTGGCACGTGCGAGGGGCCCGGCAGAGATTGGAATTGGGGTCGACGGAAGTGTTGGTGAAAGCTCGAAATAAGGTCGGGGGAGGGGGGGGGGAGGGACAAACGACTCTCTGAATTCTCGCGACATATGGGACATTCGCATCTGTGTGTACATACATACAGGGTGTTCGATGGTAAGTGAAATGTATCTCTATTGAAATTTGGAACAATTTCTTCTTAACAAAAGTATCGAGAAATTAATGGTTTATGACTTGGGATTAAAGAGACGAATTATGACAAGTTGAATTTCACGAATACGAACAAACGATACATTATTATTCGGTTAATTTTAAATATAATTATTATTTTAACGAAATTTCAACTTCGAGTTTATGTATCAAATTATTTATATATTGAAATGCTTCAAAATCTGTGCGAACACAGATATCAAATCAAATTTTCGTAAAGAAAAATTATTTTAGTTTGTGCCAAGAGGAATATAATACCCTTCATCAAATTCTTCTATTTTACCGAACACCCTGTATGTGATCCTACACATGACGTACGTGACGTCCCCCGGAATTGCTTTCCGAGCGTTACGTTACGAGAATGATTCGGCAAAGAGATAAAGATGCATCTTGTATCTCGTTCAGCATGAAAGCATTTGAATTACTTTCATATAAAGCTGCATCAAATGACAAGTATGATATTATCTAGATTTTATTACATTTCTTATCTATCCTACTATCACAACTTTTAGAAAATTGACCAACACAATCTTTAAGTGGATATGACGAAAAATATAAACGTCAGAAAAAAGAGAAAAGACCATTTATTTTATTATTATCTAATATATAATTGATGCGTAGAAGAACATAGCGAGAGCTGACTGCTTAGTCACCACGCGTGTTTAAGCGATTTATAATTTCATCTAACGAAAAACTTTCAAGTTACTTTTAGTATAAAAAAAAAAAACGTCAAGTTGTTAAATATTTAGTTGGGAGTTCTTTACGAAAAGAAGAATTTAAGATTCATTTCTTGGAAAATTTGCGCGGTTTATTTCTTCGTTCATATTTCACGCACCGTTATTCGCCGAAAAAAGAGATAATAGATGCGCCGATAATAGTAGCTGTTCTGAAACCCATACTTAATTCTCGAGTTCTCGAAAGGGTTGCGTTCTGTTCACAAAGAATATAAAAATATCACAAACGATTCTCAAATGAAAACTGTGCTTGGTCATTATGTCGTTACATCATTACGACTGTTGGAGCGATTTATGAGATAAGAGAGGTGCATAAGGACGTCGAGGATCTCATCGGTGCATCACGCGACATGAGCTCGTTCTCGCGGGTGAGAACGCAATGGCGTGTTTACGGCCGCAGATACATGACGCTTTAATTATAAAAGGCCGCAATTGCTAGTCACGGATACGTCAGCGATACGAAGAGAGAGCTCGCGAAAAATTGTTTATATACAAAGCAAAGAACGCATAGACTGCATTCCTTCTGTTCGGTTTAGTTTCAGTGGTAGAATTCATGCAAAAGCTTATGTTTTGATTTCAATTAACGTTAAACACTAATTATTTTTTTTAAGTGGAGGAAAAGTTAGTCTAATAGAGATACATGGATGATTTCATCTTTTCATTCGATAAATAATCATTTTTTTAAATATATATTTTATGTTTCTTTCCCTTTTTTTTCTCTCTCTTTCTTTGTTTTAAAATTAAAAATTATAATATATCTACCATATAAATTTCTTTTTTGTTTATTATATATATTCCAAATTAATATATAAGATTATGCTATTTTTTAGTTATATTCAATATGTTACTAATTTATATTAATCTTTTTTAACTACATATGTAATATCGATTCGATTGAATAACTTGATATTTCTGTTTCCTTATGAAATGGAATTAAATTAAATTAAACTGGATGCAATGTGCTCTCTATCTAACAATAGCAATGACGTAAACTTTTGTAATAATATATATCGAAAGGAATGCGCGTTTATAAACCGAGATACTGTTTGATCGATGCTTTAAGAATTTATCGGAGAATGGGATTCGTTATCAAATTATGCTGGTCGAATGTCATAATATCAATTTATTCCGCGTCAAGACTACTAATATTGATTCAATATTGTGACATAGGAATGCCGAATAAATCGACTCACGTGCTTTTGAGCTTGGAATAATCGAATAAAGGAATGTAATAAAGTTTGAATGTTGCATTTTATTTAATTCCAGATGATATAAATTCAAAAAATAAATATACGAGAGAGAAAGATGAAAAACTTATCATATAAATTTGTATTTTCACTTACATAATATTAATAAATTTGCCAATACTTTTCTATCGATTGTAATAATTAATAAAATTATATTGCGATCATAGACATTTATATATTATATCCAGACTGTTAACACGGCTATGTCTCATATGGTGACATGTGAAACAAAGGCAACCATTCGCAATTGGGCAGATTGGAAATGCATATAGGTATAGTGTATATGTACATAAGTGAGTGTAAGAATGTAAATGTGTATTAACCCAACCTATATATATATATTCTGCCCGATTGTAAGTGGCTGCCCTGGCTTTACCTGTCACATCGCTGTTAGCGGTCTAGAGTCTAGATATAATATATAAAAGTTTGTGATTGCGATGAATTTTATGCCAATCATCGCATGTCGGACGAAACGAACTTAAAAGCTCGGTAGAAAAGAACTATTAGAATAATTATAATACAACATCTGGATCAAGTCGATTGCCCCAAATCTTGGTGAGCGCATACAAATCACGCAATCTCATTGTTTCGCTCGTATCGGTATAATCGCGTATTAAACCGTATAGACACACCCCGGATGAAATTGCCAGGCAAACAGAAACGTCAACCTACGTGTTCTTTTCCCACTGGCTTTTCCACCGGATCGTATAAGTGGCGGAAAAAACGGGGAGCGTTACGGCCCAGCTATCTAAATGCATCTCTGCTCCCTATACATATACATTTTTCTCTTCAATATTCAAAGTAACATGATTATACATGGTTTATTATTAGCATAAGAGAGCTAATAAGTTAATTAATCCACATAGAAATGATAAAAGGATATATATATATAGCTAATAAAAATCTTTTGTACCTAATTTAATTCAAGTACTTAGAAAAATATAAATTTTAAAGAGAAAATCAAATAGCTTTTTATTATCTAGTTTGAATATTTTTATTACAACGTTAATAACTATTAATTATATAAGATAAAGAGAATGTTTCGTAATAATAAAATTTTAATTTTAATAACATTAAATATTATTTTTCGTACAGTTTATGTACATATACATACATATTTAAATAAAAAAAACTCTGTATAATTATATTATATATACATATAAACACTGTATTAAATGATATACCCTCTGATTAATGTATTAGGTTAATTTCAAATCATAGTCTTCCCTGGTTGGGCCTCTGGGACAAGGGATTGTAATATCGGGATCGAGACGGAAGCTGCACATCGCGAGGTATTAGTCGGGAAAGATAAACAGGGTCGCGTGACCCGTATATCGCTCCCTCGTCGATCGTATGTCGATTCCTCGCTATGAGTTCGCCGGTGCATAATCTTCGAACATTATACAGCGTGCTCGCGAAGGGTGATGTCCGATAGCTCTGCGCGAGCTAATTCCCGATGCCGCGTTCCCTTTTTATCCTAGATCAATATTGCAGCAGCGGGGGTGCCGGTAAAAGCTCGACAAACTTTAGCCAAGGTCTTAAATATGAGTGTTTATTATAAAGCAGAGATGCTTGAATAGAATACTTTTGTTGTTGGATAAGCATCGAATATATTGCAACTATCTAATAACTTAATACTATTTAATAACTTTGTTAAAAATATCAATATATTACGCATTAAAGCTTTAATAAATTAGTAGAAACAGATGAAAATAATCAATGACTAAAGAATTACGTTACTTGTTATTACAACATATTATTTAAAAAAATGTGTAATATTAATAATGTAAAAAATTATAGGAGATACTAAATAATTGTATTTGGACAATGGAAATAGTTTTACTGAAATCATAATATTTAAAAAAAATGTATATCTAGGCTGCGTAAAAAAGTTACTGATTACTATATTAAGTTTTAAACAGATCCTTGAATGTCGATATAGCATTTCGATACTTCTTTCTCAGTTTTCAAAATTTCAAATCACGCAATCAATATGTTACAAGCTTATAATATATTGTTATATTATGTTTCATGCTGTACATATTTTTTTTATTTAATATTACGAATCTTGTAAAAATTTGTGAGAGAGAACAACATATATATATTAATGTTAATCGCTAGCCATCGGTATTTCAAGAGGAATCTTTGTATTATGATATAACTGTCTTGAATAAATATCTGGCGAACGAGCGAGGAAACGGCAAGGTGATGAAAAGCAACGATATGGAAATCGTTTTTTACTAAATCATCCTGTCATATCGCGACGAATACCAAAGAAGACAATTTCTAAGGAACGCGGATCGGAATGGATTAAACAAATATTTCATTTTCTACCGAAGAATCCGACTTCTCTCTCTCTCTCTCTCTCTCTCTCTCTCTCTCTCTCTCTCTCTCTTTCCGTATGAATTTCGCTCGATTTGTCAACGTCGCTCAGAGAGGCTTTTGGGCGGACGCGTGATCTCCGAGAATCAATTCAGATGACATCGAGTACATTGGACGGAGACGAATGAGCGAGTCGCGAGTCCAAGAAAAAATCCAGCGGCAACTAATATTGAGAAAAGACGCTGTCAAGAATGATTTATCGACAGATGTGTTTTGAGTTGCAATTCTAAACTTGTTTACGCTGAATATATTGAAAATTTCAGTTACGGATTTTACGACGAATCGAGAATCGACCTTTTTTTTTTTTTTTTAATTTTACATAAAATGATTTTTTCATAAGATTTATCGTTACGAAATCTAAATTTTGTACATCGATATGTGATATCTTAAATTAAATTTTGACTCAAATCTAATTATGTAATATCTCAGATCAAAATACATTTTATATTATATTATCTATTTATATTATTTCTAATTTGTTAAAATTCTTTAATTCTTAACGTTACAAATAATTATTATAGAAATAAAAATATTAATGTTAAATTATTCCGCGATTATCGATACTTCGATACAATCGATATTTTTGCATGTTTTATTTAACATTTAATTGAAACATCGTACAAGCATCTGTTGTGAAAAATTTAGCAAAGTTTCGAAGGGAAAAGAAGATGGATAGAAATAGATACTTTCGACCGCGGAAGATCACTTCTCCTCTCAAAACGAGTTCCGTGCGATTTATTGGCGAGTTGTACGGATCGAGTATTCGACTTCGAAGAATAGATATCTTCATGTGAAATTGATTTCATCGGTGTGAAAGAAGTCGGCGAGCGGAGTAAGGACGAAGGGTAGGAGAGCACGTGATAAAAGGCGCAACAGGGAATCGGGTTCTCGACCATGCGGGCGCGAACGAGCCGCGAGATTGCGATCGATAAGTCATTATCTTTTTTTCTTTTTCTCCTCGCATCGTAGAAACTACTCATTTTGTGGTGCACTATCGTGGGATAGCAACCTCGGACTTGAACGTGCAATCACGAAGACTGATTGTAGGCAGATGCACCCGTAAATGGTCGATTGAAGAGAATATTGTGCGAGATATATTTTATGTTTCTTGTAAAGTAAAGAAACATTATCGTCAGTATTTGGTTTTTCAAGCATTGATCAAATTTAAAATTTGCAATGTTATTAATTTTCCATAAAAAAGTGAGAATTCTTTAGAGTTACTAATGAAAAGTATGTTATAAAAATAGTTTTATATGTTTAATTTATGATTCATCATCGTGAAAAATTGCTCTAAATATCTCACATTTCATTATCCTTCTCTCGCAATATTTTACATAAATATAGATTTGGCGGTGATTTATTTGCGCGATCATCTTAAGTTCTTAAAAGTAAGGGAAATAGTTGGTCGGCTCTCAATCAAGATGTCAATTTCTTGCTTCGCGCGAACCTTTGTTGATTTGTTATCGTAAATCGATAAATTTCGATAAGATTCATGCGACTATCAGCTTTTGCTAAGGCATCTTTTTTTATTGTAGAGAAAGTAAAGATTATTGAAACGAACATTTTTCATATATCGAACACCAAGGTGGATACCGAAAGATTTTCTTTCTCGCATTCAATTTTTTCGATGATCAGAAAATATTAAATTCTCTCAAGTTAATTTTTTTAGTTATTAAATTTTTATACTCGAGTGGCATTGATTATTATTAGAAACATCGTTTGTTAAAAATATTAAAGAAAAGCATCATTTCTTTTCATGGAGAACTTTCTGCTTCAAAAATCTTTTATTTATCTTAATCGAAATTTTAAGCTAATAATTTTTTACAATTATAAAAAAATAATTATTGTCAATGTATAATTACATTATTAATTATATCTGGATTGATTTTCCTCGAGATAAAAACTTATGGCCATTTTTATCCATGCTTGATATTTCTAAGCTAATGCTCGAATGAACATTGCCCTCTCGAGAATCGATTCGCACGTATTGATCACGACAGACGAAGAAGAAAAGCGATACAAGGACGAAAAGATGCAACAAGAAATCGCGAACTCCCAATGGAACACGCGCGAACAAGCTCCGAACACGAGGCTATTGTCCTTCGTAGCAACCCTTCGTTCTGCCGGACCTTTCCTACGCCCATCCGATCTCGCATCTACCTCGTCTATGGTATCCGTACTCCACGCTCCCCTGACCCGTTGCTTTCCGGTTACAGCTTCTCGTCGTCGAGCGAAACGACGAGTTACCCGGGTTTCGTCGACGAACAACTCGAAACTCAATCTAAGGGAGCTTTAGCCTTCCGCATCCCCTCCCGCTACCGAGCATCGCGTCCTTGTCCTTCCTCTGGGATCCCTTCGATGCCCACCGGCGTTGCTTCGACTTTTACAGCTAACGTCATAGAGAAAGAGAGTCCCTGATTTTTTTTAGGAAACGTAACTTTGTCAGCGTGTCTTGTGGCGACGTGAAATAGAGTTTTTTCCTGATAAAATTAAAAAATTTGTTTAAAAAAAATTGTATTTAAATATCTAATAAAAATAATAGTTTGTATGAAAATATACATTATAATGTTATCGCGATTTTTTAAATTATGACAGCTATTTTACTCTAGTGTTTTGTATTTATAATTAAAAGATTGTCATTCTTTTTAAAATATTGATCCATTATATACATTTTTTGATCATTTTGACATATTCTAATAATTGTACATAAGTATACAAATGTGATAAGTTTTTAACAGATTAAATTACAAAAAGCACGATGAAGTCGCTTATAATTTTCAAGTAAAAATGAGATTTCGACGCTCGTGTAAAAATAAAAAATCCCATCTTCTAATCGAGAAATATCTAGATGCACGGAAGAATGCATCCACTACCTATCGGAGAGTTACTTCGATACGCTCAAGGCGAACGCGAAGCACGCTCTCGATTCTTTACCCCTTCGATCCCGTAGGATAACCGTAGCCATTATGTTCGCCACTCTTCCTTGCGTTTTCAAGAAGTTCGAAATCTCTTCAGAATGTTTCTCGCGCGCGGGCATACGAATGCTCGCTCCGTGTTCCTCGGTTCCTTCGTAGGATACTAACGTCGTGGAGGAAACGCAAGATCTGCCTCGATGGACATTCGATTCAATCGGAATATTAGCGAAAAAGATTGCAATGGAATTGATTGTTATGAAAGAGAGAACACGTTGCGTTCTTTCAGTTTGTCTCAATTCTTTTTTGAAGTTTCTCTTAATTTTAGACAGAAAATTCATTATCACTGATTAAGGAATGATATATCACAGAGATTAATCTCTTTTATCCTTTTTATAGGATATAAAAATATATATCTTTATCGTATATTTTTTAATTGTTTATTAGAAAATGATTTTGATTTTTTCGAAAGTTGTTAACTTTAAAATTATAAATTCTATTTAAATGGATTTAAAACATGTAGAATTTTCTCTTTCTCTGTGACGACATTTATATAAAACCCTTAACACCACTAGAGCTTTAGCGAACATATTAGCTTTAATTTATAATCACATAGCGATTAATAATTGTATATGGAAAATAATATCAATAATTAATTATTAATGATATTATCATAATTAATTACATTACTTATTACGATTCTGTGTAGATAGCAACGAATTATTTGTTCCGCTATAAATTTATGCATGCTCTTTGGGATTAAATCACACACATACACGCACACAATATTTGCGTACAGAATACAAATGCTTACTAAAACACGACGAAGGGACGTGGAATATAAAATTCTAAAAAAATATTAAAATTTTACTCTACCATGAAGAAAATATCGTCGACATGCTTGTTTCGCGGATATGAAAGTGTGCGAACAACGTGTCGACTTACTTTGAGGGAGAAAACAGGGCAGGGCGGAAAAGCTCGGCCGAGAGAATAAGGGAAGAGTCCCTTTAACGGGGAAAGCTTCGGATTTTGCGACATAACCGCGGGGCGACGACCCTGCAGCTACAAAGAATCACTCGACGCCCCCGAGCACCGAGAAAGCCGCGGCGAAGTTTTCAGACCGGCTCGAGCAGGGGTAGCTGTAAAGAACCCAATTCAGTCCACCCTCCGAATCAGAAAGGGGAGGAAGCATCGATGAAAATAATACGCGAGAATTATTCGTCGTTTCATTGGCTCGACGAGCCCGGAGAGCCGCTCGTCGCGTTGTTTACAATCGAGCAATTATCACCGACGTCTTTACGGCACTTCTTTGTTTCGGGCTCTAACGATTGCTTTGATTAGAAAAGCTTAAGTAGTCTTTTCGTCCCGCTGTACATCCATTTCGCGCGAAAATGGACGACGCGATATTCGAGTACCTTTTCCTTTTGGATTACGCGAAGCAAACTCTACTCGTGTCAAACAGCAACTCGAACTAATCGAGTAACGTTCGCGATTACAGTGATCGTTGACCGACAGTATAATTTCCGTCGGGCTTCAAAGTCTGAATTTTTAAACGAGCGCAAACTCGCGCCACACGCATACGTACGCCGACCGTATGAAAGAGAGAAGGGGGAAAAATACTGGAATTAATAGTCACCGCGAAACAGTCAGTTCCGTGACCTACGTGAGACACGAAAAGCAGATCTCGAAAGTGCGCGCACGCACTTCGATTCTCGGCGAGATACGTGGCTCAACGAGACCAACGGCGGCTTTTAATATGCCGCTGATTGCGTCTTGTCGCATATTTAAGTCGCGTGCGCGAGAGAAAAGAGGCGCGAGTTATATACCAAGTACATATGATAACCCGAACGAACGAACATAATGAGTTGCACGAGCAAATATGACGAATACAGCGGGGACGCGGGAGTAGCGGGAAGGGCGCGCCTTGGATAACATTAATCTTATTCTACGGAAAAATATGACCACAATGTAGATTAAGGTGTTTTAAAATCTTCAGTGGCGCCGTCGCGTTTTACACATTACACGCATATACTCTGTAACGTAATGTAATAAATTTCTAAAACCTTGGTTATAATATATACGTGATAAGGCATTCAGATTGCGCGAATTTCGTTCGGCGTTTCTGAAAGATAGGATTAAATATTTCAAATGCTAGTAGTGACTTTTCGTATTGCTGACAATGCGTTTCGCGATTGTGTGCAATAGAGATTCTTCCGTCGATCCTGGCTGGCGAAGCTTAAAGACATATAAATTGATTTATGACAAATTCATATCTTTTAGCCATTATATCGGAATGGCATGCGAAAATGTCAGTTGAAATACATAAGGAGAAGTTTGTGTTATATTCTGTCAAAAAGAAACAGAGAGATTGTGAAAGATTGTGAAAGAGAGGGACCTCTTGTATGATTGATACGTTTCCGTTTCCGTGTTTTGCTCATAACGCGTTGCGACGACCTTTTCTCTTCGGAAACATAATGTGTCAATCAATATTCGACAGTTTCCCGTCACAATAATGCCAAGTTTGCTTAATGAACTTTTTCTGCCAGCATATTGTTATGACGCGGCGTTATAATTTTAAAAAAACTAGAATTGCCCCAGGAAAAGATTTCTTTCTCTCGCACGATGAAGAGGACTTTTCTCTTCCTTCTTGTCTTTTTTTTTTTCCCCCGTGTCCGTCAATCCTTCTCTTAATCGTTCATTCATTCTCCTTGTTCCGTCGTCGCCGCAGGGGCTGCGAGGATACATCCGCGTAGGGGAATCTCACCCCTTAAGCCTGATCTCGCAGGCTCGAGCAAGAGAAAGAGAAAGAGAGAGAGAGAGAGAGAGAGAGAGAGAGAGAGAGAGAGAGAGTGTGTGTGTGTGTGTGTGTGTGTGTGTGTGTGTGTGTGTGTGTGTGTGTGTGTGTGTACGTGTATGTAGTCGCCCCTTTTAGTTCCCGCTTTGATGTCCACCCAGGTCAGGATATATCCCTGGTCCTCGAACTTCCCTCCGCGAGAAGCGACAGGAAGCGCGCTGCGTATCCGCAATGTTCCTCCAATTAACCAGAACCCTTTGCGTCTTAATTACCGTGGAACGCGCCCTTAAAGAACGATACCACTTGCGGCCGCCGCGCAAATGAGCGACGACCAGGAAAATTGCGAGCGTCTCTTATCAGAAATGATTTCCGTCGCTGTTGTCACGAGTCTGTTTTTCAACATACAATACATTTCCGTATAGAAATATATATATTATCTTGCATGGAATTTTAAAGCTTCAGTTTTTTTTTTTTTTTTTTTGCACAGAGTGATAAAGACAAAATAAAAATGTTTTGTACGTCTCGTAATGTGAAAATTGAGGACTAATTGATGTAATAATATAATCGATATTTATATAAAGAGATAATATAGAAATATATTATAGATTACTATCGAGATATAGCTTGATTTAACCTTTAACTTTTTTGTATTATAACATTTAAAGTAACAGAGTTAGAGTAAATTATATTAGCCGAGTTTTTACGTGTGATTTCATCGAGGAAACCGCTCAAATTTTCTCAGAGCTCGTTGTCTGGGAATGTTTACAATAGTTTCACCGTCTGCTTCCAGGCTTAAATCGATAGAGGTATGACAATATACATTCGCCGCACATGTGCGAAGCGTCTCTCGGGCGCGAACCGTTCGACCATACCGTACAGGCCTTTTGTGCTTTTTCCTCGATTTGGATTTGCACTCGTGTATTGGCCGAACCTTTCCTTCTGATTTGATATTTCCTTCGCTTTTATCCCGATATATTCATAGCCAACTTACGTCTGCTTCCTTTCACGTGCATGCGTGGAAAGAGTTTAGACTCACCGTGAATGTGAAACGATCTTGAAAAACTGTATTCAATATACGATGAGAGGAAATGTTTAATTAACGAATATATTTGTTACTTTGTATTTTTTTTTGTATTATTAGCGTGATGAAGGAATCAGAAATATACAAAGCTGATAAGTGAAATATTTCAGAAGCCCCCGAACGCATTATAACGTAAAGAAATAAAATATAATTATAAATATTTTTTTATTGTTACATTAAACTTTTCTAGAAACAGTTTTGATAATTTTGTTAATACATATGATATAACGTTTGAAATTATCATACATATTTAATATTTAATTCATATATTGTATAATTAGATTGAACATAACGTATTTTTCTTTAATGCGGAAACTATCAAAGCTCATTATTATTATGATATTGTCTAAACATACGCTCTCTCCCTCTCTCATTCTCTATGTCTTTCTCTATCTCTCTCTGTATTAACTCGCTATTATTTTCTCCCATCAATAAAAATCTATTCTCGTTTGCAGCAGACACATCGCGTAACTTTCATTTCGTATAGTCGAGCTGCACTTTCTTACCCCTGGTTTGTTCAGCGACATATCACAGTAGAATATTGCATGGCAAGCTCCGCGGTTCGATGGAAAGAAAAACAGAGCCGTCTAAAGTGTGTTTGCCGGAGCAAATACGCGCCTCCCCTTGCAAGAGACGTTTCGCATATAAACTGTAGCCGGGATTTATCCTCGAATTCTTTTACAACGAAATAAATCACGAGATGTATCTCACTCTTTCTTCCTTATATTGTATTTTGAATTCCAACTTGCGGTTAGCCTTTTTAAGGTTTCTTGAGCATTATTTAAAAGATCTTATTATCCGAAACCCGCCACGATCTTCAAAGAAAGAGAATGCAATTTTGAAAAGATTATATGTAAAAATATAACAGGATTTCTATTTAAAAAATATAGAATAGAATAATTTTTGATTGCTAATGAATCATTTTCTCACTATTTACATTACGAAAGATACACTGGATAAGAAGATTATAATTCTTATACTATTTTATAAGAGGTATTTCTTTCCGGGGAAAAAAAAAAAAATCACACGTTACATAAGATAATATCATATAATTAATATTTTGTCCAACGTTTCATAGCGATAGATTTAAATTAATAAAAACAGGATAATTAATTACGTTATTTTAATTTATTGATATCGTACTAAGATATAAATTAAATAATATATTAGCGAGAAGAGAGAGAGAGAGTGCATGTTTCCTTATATAGGTACAAATTATATACCAATCTAATTTTTATTATAGCAAAATATAATGAATTTTGTTCATGTGATAATAATCATCTGCATATCCGGACGTCTGATCAGCAGAAACATTCCGACTTCCAAACGGTCCCCTTTTGTCATGGTGACCCTCGTTTCGATTTTCCGCGTCTCGAGACACAGTTGCTGCCAAGGACACACGTCGCGGTATGTAAAAGCTGTTTAAGCGGAATGGCGGAAGCCGAGAACCCCGGGAATCAAAGTAATTAACATTTCGTATTCACATTGCATACACATGTCGTAACGGCGCGATATCATTTCTTACAGCGGAATGCACACTTAGAGGACGCAAATGCGATTAAATCGCGGAGAATCGTGATCATTTCTGCCACAGACAAAAGGAAGGATGCTTGCGCGATACATGCATACTTGAAAACTATCGTTTTGCCAAAGTAATCGAGGAACATAATGTTACCAATTTATACATACATATATTAAAAATATTAATAGAAACTTTTTCAATGTAACAATCCACAATTCTCTTCACTTTCTCAGATTTCCGAATTTATATATAACAAAACTTGAAACTTTCTTATTATGTTATGTTCTAATTGGAATTACGATATAAAAATTTTTCTGTAGCGAATTTCTATGGGGGATTACTTTACGAATGAAATATTCCAACTTTTTGATTAAGATATCAATGGACTGTTAAAAAACAACGGTTGTACATACTTTGATTATAGGCGAATGTAGGCAAGGAAAATTCACTTGAAAAGCGAGGTGGCATACTTATAAACGAGCTCGCACCTCTCGAAGAGTTGCCCGGTCGAGTCCCTAATTTGCCCTAAAAGACTTAGAGGACGTACTTATAAAGCGATTTAATTATTCGCCCGAGTAACTTCGACCTCTTAAACCAACTGTTCGGAGCAAATTACGATGTCGAATGTGATACTGAACCTTAGCCAATGTTTCCCGGGATGTCATTAATTACGAACATAAATTTAATAGTGAAATAATACTAATGTGAAATGTATTTGCAATTAGCACTAACATAGTTTTACATTTTTTTTTAATCTCAGAAGAAAAGAAACATCTGTTGATAACATTAAAGATCATAAAAAGTACTAAGTCGAATGAACAAGAAATTATTAAATTGAGTTAATAATCATTTAATTGCGACGAATGTAGCAATGGTCAAATAAAAATACGCAGCACGTGTACAAAACCGCAATGAGACCACCGATTACGTCTGTTGGCATTCCAAGATTAAATTAAATTTCTCGCGTCCGGCATTTTCGCGCGCGGACGCGGAAAGTGCGGCGAAAATTTAACGAGGCGTTAAAAACTATTCGCGCGTCGCCGCTCTCCCTATTTTATTTTCGGCACCCCATGGGGGGCGGCGACGGCTCAAGTCAGCCGTCCGCTTAATTCACTGTCTCGCGTGGCGGACTTTAATTAAAGCCAAAAAAATTCTGGCTGGACAAGAAAGAGGACCCCCGCGTCGGAGGATAAAACGATTCTCTGCGAGTGACATCTGGAATTGGGCTGAGGGGGAGATGATCCGGGAATCTACCCTTAGACACTTTTCAATGCATATGTGTCGTAAAAAAAAAAAAAAAAAAAAAACCCAGATATTTCAGGAATTCATAATTTTCTCGCAATCGCGAGGAGATATTTTATGACGGTAGCGGCTGAGGCTAAGGTTGCGAAAAAGAAATTTTATAGTGGTAAGAGAAAGAGAAACGTATTATTTTTTATTGCTTACATCAAAAATGAATAAAAGAATTTGAAGATGATGTAAAAGTTAAAACTTTAAAAATCATTTTGATACAATGTATGATCAATGTATGATCTTTCCATTAAGTTATAATATTTATATTACAAATATCTTTATTTTGTGTATGTATGTATATATAAAATGCATCAGCATTTCCAATAGAACTTTTCAATAGAGAAATAAAGAAGACAATGATACGCGTTATGTACACATATACATGTAATACTAAAAAAAAAAATTCACATTCTGTATTACATTAAATGTGATATCTAAATTTAAAATTGCACGATCGTGAAACTTACGATAAAGGTTGTTGGTCGGAACGAGCTGAATTAAAGTTTAATTAAAACTGAAAGAATTCCTGTGTGTAGAATGAAAACAGAGAGTCCCGCTTGCTTTTCTCTTGCGCGGCAAAATCGATGGTTTTCTGCGAGTGACGTCTAGAATCGGTCTCCGGAAGAGAGACATGTTTTAACGTGGGATATCGCGAATTAAAAAACATTTCATTTATTCCATCGAAACGAGAATCGACGATGAGTACTAAAGGCCGGAACGGGATTGGAAGGAGAGGTGGAAAGGCCTTTGAAGGGTCGTCCACTCGCAGGAAAGCACGTTCTGCGACAAGGATCCATACACAAAGGGGAAACTTCTTTCTCTTCTTTCCCCTTTCACTCTACCATTTTTCTTTCTCTCGCGCACAGGTTCGTTATTTTATAATTGGCACTATCCGCCCCCTTTCATGAATTATTCCGCGTGCCGATAAAGTCGCGGAATATCGACGAGGTTGCTCTATATCTTCCTGCCATAGGCGCCGCCGAGATTTTTCATCGAGGTTGAGATACGATGAATTTTTTCTCACGATTCCATTAAAACGATAGTATTTTCATTATGATTATTCCATTTATGCTTGAAGTAACAAAACTAATTTTTAACGTTGAATTTTTTTATCTCACATTATATTAGAGATTCTTTTTTAATGTGTTGTTATATGGATTATTTTTTTCTTCTTAAAAAATCCTAATAACTAATTTGTCAAATTTCTCTTTAAAAATTTCTTTGTATATTCATAGACTTGAAGAACATTTCATTTATTCTATCGGAACGAGACTTAAAATGATTTTAACACGTAATTAACATGTCAGACATAGATGTAATGGTATTGGTCAAATATATATGTATGATATTGACTTGTAGCAAAAAATTTATTAACTCTAGTTTAAATAAAAATTATTCTATAGAGTGGGGGGGATGTCTTAAAATTTTTAACGAAATTTTTTCCTCTTTTCTTAAAATCCGAAATAGCTGTATCTCTTTGCATCCTCCTTTTATGACGCCCATGTGCTAAGCTTACAAATCACTCTTGCTCTCCTTGTCGTTCCCAACCCCTCGCTCTACTGAATGATATCTCTTACAAATCCTGTCTCTCCTAGTTCGTAATCTCATTTCTCTCCGCGATTAATTATCATCGAGTCGATATTATCTTTTATGCTAACCAAATCACCGACCAGCACGATTCGTTTCTGTCTTTGCAATCGGTGATGTAAGCGTGATCTAAGAGAACGACTTGGAAGGGGAAAGGCTTTCGTTAGTTCTCTCGTACGCGATAGTATAAGAAGAATTCTTCACATTTAATGATGTTGAATACTTCACTTTGAGTAAAATCTCGCTTCTACTGCCGCGCCACGTGATATCATTATCCGAGAAAGTCGATAATATACTTCCTTAGTTTACACGTTGATTTATCTGTATTCATTATCACAATATTTTAATTATAAGTGAATAAACTTTTTGATATTTTTACGAAGTAAATAATCTGTGCAAAAAAAAATAAAATATATATTTTATCGAATTTTAAATGCGTATATGTTTATGTGGCTTTTACTTTCGTCGAGTTTTTATTTAGAATTTTGTTTCCAACGTATTTAATAATCTATTTGAAAAAATTGTTATAAATTATTACGTTCAACCCCCCCCCCCCAAAAAAGTGAAATTTAAAGCGTACATAGGAAAATAGTTCCCACGAGCCTCTACAAGATTCGTTAGAATCTAAAAAATTATTTGAAATATAATGAATGATGCTAAAACGCACCTAAATAGCGTTCTAAAGAGCGGTCGTCTTACCGCGAATCAGTATTTTCATCCTAGTCTTAAGCATCAGAGAAGCGGACATAATTATTCACACGAGCGAATTGATTATGACCGGGGGCAGGAAGTTTATCGGGCATTTACCTTCCACAAAAAAAAAATCGTATTCTCTTCTTCATCCCTTTCAACGTTCGCTAGAAGAATGCGATAAATTACGCACCGAACGATCAACAGACCTCTCGATCGGATACTTCTTTAGAATCCGCTTTACGTCTATTTAGTTTGAAGGTTCAGGAAGGAGGAGAAGAAAGAAGGAAAGATGAGAGGAGATAGAGACGCACAGAAAGGAGCACGTTTTCGTGTACCTATGTGCAACGCGTGCAACGGAGCACACGCAGATACGTTGTTACGCACGCATTGCGGCGAGATCTCATCCCTATCCCTCCTCTTCACCCTCCAAATTCTACCATCCCTTCTTTATTCATGCGACAAAACTTTCCTTTGATGTCAAACAACCGAACAGACTTTCGCATCGTACTCTCTCTGGTTCCCCTTTCCTTCTCATATCTCTCTCTCTCTCTCTCTTTCTATTTTCTCTTTATCACACACGATTATTGCATTTGTGCCATTACGGTCGCTTGTCATTTTGAATTTCCATGTATGCCCGTAAAGGATAAAAAAAAAAGAGGAAGAAACAGGAGGAGAAGCACGTATCTATCGATTCCTCGTTTCAAACGCAGTATCGGTTCTCGTACCAAAAAAGACCCTCGCGAGAAAGGGCCCGCGCGCTCGCGTGTCTTTCGGAAGCGCAATTAATTGAAGTGTACCTCTGTGCTCGTGCCCGCTGTGAGAAGGAGCGGGGGTGGCGAGCTCGGGACGTCGGTTGTTGCGGGATATCCGCGGTATGGTACCCTTCCATCACTTTCCTTCCGGGAGTTACTCGCATCGACGAATCTTGGATGGCATGAGAGGGAAGCGACGGGCTATGGAGGGCGCTCGGGAGAGCAGACATTAATTAAACCGAGTTAATTTGTGTGATCGACATGGATGGTCGCGACGCGAGAGGAATTATATCAATAGGGTGTATCTCGTAATTATTGCGAGATGCACTTTCAGGATGAAAATTCTGCGGTTTTTATATTAACTCTTTGACATGTAATTAGAAAATATTTTAAATAAAATTCGCAACTTTTAATTTGTTTTAGCTATGTACTTTATTCTTCAATCTTGTTTTAAAGGAATAATGTTATGCAATTAAAATATACATATAAATTACATTCTCACATATATCTAGGTTTTTATTTCACATATACATTTTTAAATAAATGTAACGGTATCACAAGCAGCTTATATACAAGATTCAATTTTTATTGACCTAAAAATAATTATTGAGGATTTATGAACACTTAAATTTAGTAATAATGCAAATTTATAATCAATTATATACTAAATTATCAAAATATCTTTTTTTTTTTAAATTATAAAAAGACTGCAATAAATTTTTTAAATACTTTATCCTGATATAATCATATTTCAATATTTAATATTATTCAATAATTTACTATGCTTTTTAATTTATGTGAATGCACGTAATAATTCATTAAAAATATTTTAAATATGAATATGAATTAATATATATTTTTGACGCATATGTGGATGTATATATTATATTAAAAGCTAAATGATTTTAAAGAGACAAAACGCGAATCGCTTATATATCTGCTAATATTTTTCCGCTTTTAGACAGCATGTACTTTATATCCGATGCATAATATTTTTTTTCATCGTGATAGCTTTATTAGCCCACGCGTTGAAAATTTCGCCATTAATCATTGTTTTTCCCTTGCGAATTCAAGATTAATGTTCCCTCGAGGAAAAGGAAACAATAATCTTCTCCTTCGCCTCGCCAAGCACGCATACAAGTTCCGTGTTCGTTTTATAGCTATTAACCTTTTTGGTAGATATGTTTTAGTAAGTTATGAGAGCTGTATTATTAAAAATCTACTTGATTCATAAGTTACCCACAAAAAAAAATTTAGTTTTCCTATTATTTTTTATTTCATTATTCTTGTCATTTGCAAACCTATATTATTTCCTATAACTATTTATTATAAAGACTATCTCAATCTCGTGACATAAGATTTTTAAAGAACGATAGAGAGAATAAGACATATCATTATTCTCAAGTCATTCTACATACGTTCAAAAGTTCCGCTCGAATTTAATAAGTTTGAATTGGAATTATTCTTTTTCGAGCGTAGAATTTTATGTCTTTCAATTTTTCCAAGGGATTTGCCACCGACGAGATCGTCATCGTGAGTCCTCCCTCGTCTCCTTCGCTTTCATCATGCATTTACGTAAATACGGAGCTCGACTTTTCGCGCGACTCGCTCGAACGCACGCACGCATGCAGGTACGCACGTGCGCCCGCGCGATCGACGCTGATACTCGCTGCGAAAGTGAGTACGAAGTTACACGACGTGACAGTCAGGACAGTCGAGGGTGGTGCCGGCAGTCTGAATAATGCGCCAATATGCAGGCAGATAAGAGGACTATGTTCCGTACTCCCGTTCCCTTTTTCCCGCTCTCCTCGCTGCACTTCGTGGCGCACGCATAAATACGCACGTGGACACGCGCGACAACGCGCACTTGAGCGCGGAAATATATACCGTGGCGCGTAAGTGACATGCGGCACGCAAGATTTCCGTAGTCACGCGAAACGACACGCTAAATACATATACAAACATATATGTATGCATACATGCATATATAAATATATGTGTATATATGTGTATATATACACTCTCTTGATTCCCGCGGATTCCGAATTTTTATTGGCCGACACCTTAGGAGTTTTATCGCGAGAATATTTTCCCTAACGAGTACGAATTTGTCAAGAGGGGAAAAGTAGCTAATTGTCGGAGTCTCACGCGACAACAGATATCACACGCGAAATTATAGACTTTCGGTTACAAAATTCCAGACTTATGTGACTGTGTTGAAAATATTTAAATCACAAAATAGCAACTTTTGTAGCATTTCATCAAGAAGCGCTTCTCATTAACGTTATAAAAGAAAAATTGCAATCACAGCAACTTGTTTAACTAAATAAAAAAGGAAAAGTAAATAATATTAAGAAATGATAATAAATATTATTGGAACATTCAGGCTTTTAATTGTAAATATTATCAAACTCTTATTAGAAAAAAAAAAAAAGAATTATTAATATCAGATAGAATTATGATTCTCTCTCTTATTATTCTCATATCATTGTCAGCTTGATGCATTCTCTCAGAGTTAAATGAGAAATTAATTAGCAATGAAAGCGTGCTTCCGAAATCACAAGAGATGACATGCGTATGATAAACTTCAACCTTACGAAATTACACAAAATTACAGAAAACGGAGTAGACGAATCTTCGAACTCACTTTACGAAGACGCGACAGTACGTAAAACTTACTCGCGCGTTTCAATGTTCTCTTTCCGCGGCGTAGTCCTTTAATTATGCGGGATCGTCTATTTATAGACGCGCGCACACGCGTATATAACCCCCCCCCCCCCCGGCCCCCGCCTCTCCTCCCCCGTTTCCTCTCGAGAATACACTCCCTCGCCGGAGACGATATTACGTCGTCCTGTACTCTCTCTCTCTCGCCGGCAATTAGCGCTGGGTTACAGCAAAATTCGCTATCTGCGAAATTACTGCATTAACGTGGGACGTGCTTCTGAAATATGGCACGGGTTGCCCTTCTCTCTCTCTCTCTCTCTCTCTCTCTCTCTCTCTCTCTCTCTCTCCTCTTTCCTTTTCCCACCGGGGGTAACGAAAGATCGCGTTACCCGGTTCTCTTCCTGTCTCCGCCAGCCGGTCCTCGCAAAACGCGAAGAAAATGTGACTCACGTAACGCGGCGAGTGCGAAATTAAACGTAAAATCAACGAAACGTGATCGTCCCCAAGACGAAGATCTTCTACGCAATTTGCCTTATAGCGCTCTTTTAATCCTTTCATAAGTAGTTTGTTTCCTGAATCTTTTATAAATAAGAAAGATAACACCAAAGTTACACCGAAGCACATGCACACACAGAATTAATAGCTTTTGTTTATAAATATATTTTTGCTGTTATTTATACATTTAGATTTCTTAATTGTATTAAAATGTTGAGTTTAGTATAAAAATAACGTATAGAAAGAGAGAGAGAGAGAGAGAGTAAGAAAGAGAAATAAAGAAAGATCTTTTTTCCCCTCTCATAATGTGAGAGTTGGTCATCTTAAATTATACCATAATGTAAATATTATGCATATTTACTATGCGCGAGATAAATGAGAAACACGAGACGGGAGGAAAAAGTGCGAGACAGAAAGAAGCGGAAGAGGTTGGGAGGGACAATGTGCGGCTTTTACCCGTAATTTATCTCAATTTGATTGTAGGAGACGTCGCAGTTCAACGCTTGTTAGCCTCATCTCTTTCTCGCATGCAGCCGCCAAGCAGAATTATGATTCCCGTTAGGATATATCAGTGTGTCGCAATATTGGTAGAACGCTATTAAGAGGAGGGAGAGGGGAAAGGGATAGCCCGGATTAATTCGATTGATTGAGACATGCGTTAAATTATATCGCGGTTAATTTCTACCGCGCTACGCGCCAGTGCAATTTGCAATTTTCCCAATCATATGGATATATGTATATAATTAATGAGAAGGGGAAATTTAATGCTCGTGTTGATCAATATACCTTTCGATCCATGCCGTGTTATATTTCGATATAATTGGACCGCTATGAAGGAACTTAATTAATTAAATTCTAAACATTTGGTCTTGTTATAGTTGCACTTTTTTTTGTTTTTCACACTGTCTTTTTAATTAAAGGCAAAAATATCACACAAACTTCTGGTATTCTTAAAAAATAGTAAATTATATGTCATTAAAAAATAAAGATGGAAAAAAATAATACTATATTTTCCCGGGACGACAGAGAGAGAGAGAGAGGATAAATTTCGGAACAAACTCGAGATACGTTGCGTCTGATCGCGGGATCATCGCGGAATTTTCCGTCAGCCTCGCTGCTGACGCCGCTTCCTTTCCTTCTCGATTCCGCTCGCGGCAGTCGTGGCACGCAACAAATGCGCGCAAGGAATCGCATACCGAGCCGCATCCACGACGACTTTGACGCGTGCATAAATTCAGGAGGGCGTTCCGAGCGAGAGCATTGTGAGGCTTGTCAGATGTTCCTCTAGCGCCTTCTTTAGAAACGCCATTTCTCTGCGTCATGCGTTCCCCCGTTTCGCACACAGTGCATCCATCCCCCTTTCAGGCCCCCTTTCTCTCTTTTCCGCTGCCACTTCTCATCTCATTATGCTTACCTAAGCGCAGAACTACTGAATAGTACAATAAGTATTTCACTGTAATGCTGAACTCTGAGATAATCTCACGAATAAACTTTGTAATTTACTCTTTGTTGAATCGTTTAAGAAAACTTATATATTATGTCATTTAATATACGATACGAAAACAAATGATATATGTCACATGACAATGACAAATTTTGACTCACAAGAATAGTGTTTTATATATTTTACTGAACAAATAGATTTTCAAGTGGCCAATGATGTGTAAATTCTGTATTATTTAAAAATGCGTATATCTTTTATATAAATATTATACTTATCTTAAATTGGAGATCTTATATATATTTTATCATGTTTGATTTATATTTCAAAATAAATAAAGATAACAAAATTCTGCATGAAATATTTAAGAATTTAAAAAATTGGAAAAAATGATTCTTTTTAGAAAAAATATATTGTAGTCTCCTTTTTTTTTTTTTCAACGCGAACAACTTATTGTTTCTTAAAAGTTCCGTCAATAAAACTGCTTAATTGAACGTTTCTCACCCATCTTGAGAAAAGGGATGCGCTCCCTGATACAACGTCCACGGCTAAGAAGTAAGTTTTCCAAAGGATCCGCGCGACCCTCGTGATTATACAACCGGAATGTAATCGGCCTTTTTACAACGAGAGTCGCGCTCTTCGAGGTGTACAATTTTTAAATCGCGCCGGTCCGGGCACAGCAGTTTCGTCTTTGAATAGCACGTTTTCGGGTCGACGCGATAAACCGAGCCAAACCGAAGCGAGTCATTTGTACGAAGGGTACGGTCGTATTTTGACACCGCTGACAGCGGGTCCTTATTCTCATGGTAATCTCGCGCCAGCGACGCCTTTTCAGGAAGCCCGTTTTCCTCCGTGTCGCCGAGTCGTTGTCCTTGAAGCGACTCGGAGGATCTCCCAAAGATATCCTCCCTTGAATCTTCCGACGCCTCATCGCGAAACGTCAACTGGTGAACGCTCGCTCGACAAGAAATCATGTGAGATTATTCGGAACAAGATGCCGTGTATTTTACAGAGTTGCTAAAATCGATTGCAAACGTCAAATCGATCGCTTCATGAGAGATAAACATATATTTGCAAGTATTTATTTTTATTCTCCATAATTATTCTATAAAGAGAATTTTCTATATGAGAGATTACGTAAATATAAGCTATATAAGCTATACAAGCAAAAAGTAATTTTTTTAGTCAGCGTCGATAACCGTATCTAATGCGTGACATCGTATCTGTGCCAGGACTAAAGTGCACCACAGAACCACCGAGTGCTGAATGCGAATTTGCCGGATCAGCGGTTCTCTAGTATAATCGCGCATGAGTTTACCTAGTCGATACATTGTTTTTCTTATCACGAACAGGATAGAAGGAAATATATTCTTTCTTTAAAATATTGAAAATTTACAAAATTCTACGATAAGCGTGTTAAAATTACAAATAATACTGTTACAATTAAACGATAGAAATTAATAAAAAAGCTATATTCTTAGTATTACCAAGGTTAGTAAGAATAAATGAGCTTTTATATAAATATGATTACTAATATAACTATTTCTTTCAGTTACGATACATACGTTGCAAGTATCGACGAAAATTCAGGCAAGACTAACACTCTATGCTCTAGTAGTCATTTCTCATCATATAAAAACTCTGGAAAAACGTCGCACGTTCAAATATATTCATTCTCCCATTCACTCTTCGACTCGCCATAAAGACGGTCGAAGCATTAAATGATATAAACGAACCGTCAGACGTCACAATGGGCATCCGTAACTTCGTCGATATTTCACGGTCGCACAATCGACCCCCGAATGCCGTTGAGGTCTTTTTATTTTGATAGTTGGCACAACCGCGTCGTCGCCGCAAAGGTCGACGAGAGAAAAGGGAGGAGGGTGCCATTTTCGATTATTACGGGACATCACAATAGCGAAGGGGAGGATGTTGGCGCAGTCTAGTCGGTCTTTCGCTCCGCGGTATTTACGGGTTCTCGTATAGCGAGTGCGTTAGAAGCCGGAAGCACCCTACAGCAATGGCGTAGATATCTATTATTTGATAATAATCATTCACGAAGATAATTACTAAAAAAGAAATTAATTACTTCTCGCGTAACATCGGCAATATACCAAAACTGAAGCTTATTCCTGCTCCGATTAAGAACTTTGCGACTTTCTGATTTACGTAACATATATCCCATTTCTCAGAAAAACAAAAAAGAAATAAAAGATAAAAAGCTTTTTCTACGTAGTATGCCGAGGCACGCGCTCGATTATCGTATGGCGTTTACCTTTGGCGTTCGTGGCGAAATTAAATTTTCTAAAGACGAGATTCGCCACTGGTATACAACAGTTACGTAAGACGCGCGCGTTCAGCGTGAAATTATACGGGCAGCGTCAACGCGAAATGAAACTTTAATGCGAATTCGCGCGGTCCAACGCGGATGCACTGCAACAGTGCAACTTGGTGGGCTTTAAAATAGCGATGCGCCAAGCGTTTTAAAGCTGTTCGCGGTCGACGATTCCGTCGTGGTCGTTGATTTATCGCAACCCCTTCCTATCTCTTTTATATTACACGCGAACAACGAACGGCACGTACCGATTTTATGAGTGTTGGCGTTTTTATGCAACTACGGATTACACGATTGCGTCTAGTTTCGCGACATAATGGGCATTACAAGAATACAGCAAAACGACAAGACATTTTAACAAATCTTTAAGGTTTTACCAAATATTTTTTTATATTTGTTTTTAATATTTTTAAATTTTTTCTCTATATATAAAATAATTATTCATTGGTGATTTTATTTATATATAGACAAATAATTCTTTTGTTTATATTTTAGAACATATATATTCTAAAATTTATGCAGTACCTCAATTTACTTTCAGCGTGTAATTGGATGATTACGTGTACAATATATTCGGAATAAAAATATTATTTTTGAGATAAATGGCTGGAAAAATAAAATATATTCGGTATTATTCTTAAAAAGTAGGACGGATTTTGATACAAGTAAAATAATAACACGAAAAAGTGCTATATTCTGAAATATATAAAATCCATCTTTCTACTCGGTCAAATATTTGGAGAGATAACCAAAGTGGATTTAACTCGAGGTGGATTTAACTCGAGTGACCGTGCGCATAGAACGGAATGATCGAAGTTGGTCAAGAATCGCTTTAGGGAACTGTCCATGCCAGAGCCTGCGGCAAAACGGGGTTTCAAGGCTTCTACATGAGAATCCATCGAGCACAAAGAGAGAGAACGCGGCTTAAAGTGATCGTGTCGGACAACCCGGTAAACTTTGAGTCAATTCACTGTTGTGGCTTCCTTCATCGCGTTAAACCAGGTCCCCCCCCCCCTCCGCTCCCCCCTAGTAAAGAACGTTTCTCTTGAGCATCTAATCGCCAGGTCCAACGGCGAAAGTTGCTAACGACAGGAGCGAGAGGAGCGATCGACCATTGAGCGTCGAAAACTGTGATCCGTAAATTAACAAACGCGATTTTGTACACAGTACTTCTCTTTGAAATCGTATACATGGTAAGAAAGTTTAATTCAGCCTTTAATTCAGTTAACCATTCAAATGCACAAATTTTTTTTCACTTTATTTATATAATTATTTTTTTCACACTTAAATTTTCTCATTCCAAAGTAGATGTATTTGAAAATATAAAGAATATAATTAATAAAAAAAAAGATTTGTATAAATTTATCTATTTATCTTTTGATGTGAATATTTAAATTTATATATATATATATATATTTGTATGTATGTGTGTGTATTGCAAGCACTAATATTTCAAAAAGACAAATAATTATCAAGACTTCTATTTTTCATTCGAATACTCCAACATTAATGATATGCATATCACGTGTACCTATTCACACGCAATAGTCGATGAAAATTCCCAAAGAAAACACCACAATATCGGAACCGCATCAAATGCGATACATTAATACGCTTAAAAGGGTTAACAGGGGAGGTACATGTAATTTACAATGATCACGTTTCGCGCATAACGCGGATCGCGCCTGGGGCGCATATTTAACGCTCTAATAGCCGTGGTTGAAAGCCCGCGCGGTCGACGGGTTGTTCGTGTTTTAAATAATCTCAATCGGTCACATGTGTTTTTCGTCACGGTACAGCCGGGTTAAATATATATTTTTTACGAGCGACAAGACGAATTGCCGATACGGCCTGCGTTCGTCCGGTTAGGGGAAAGAATGCTCTGCACTTTAAGTATCATGGACGAGGTATCCTCACTGTTGTATATTTTTTCTCGATTACACATTCTATGACGAATAAGTGAGATAATTTTTTCACAATACGATAAGCAGGATAATTTTACATTTCTTTTTTTTTTATCGTTGAATATCTTAAACAAACTGCGAATTAAAATAAAACTTAATTTGAGTAAAATGTAATTTTAAAAGGAAGATGTTGATGAATTTGCAGTTTATCAAGTTTTTTTTTTAAGAAAATAAGAAAAACGATCTAATTAAAACAGTATTATTTTATTGTAATTTTATAGAAAATAATTATGTCTGTATATTAAGAACAACAAGTTTTACAAGACACTCTTTAGAGTAAATAGAGCAATTATATTACAGAAAAGTCTCACGTATATGAATAAAAAATATATATTGATGTATTCAGTTCGTCCTGCATAAAAAATTCCGTAAGCATCCGATATTTTTATGGGGTCGTCGATTTTTCTGGACCATTTAAATGCAAAGCCTGTGTTACGAATATCCCTTAAATTAAAAAGGTATCGTATTTTTTCACGAGTCCGAATAGGATCGTTTTCATCTTTTTTAAAACGTTTAGTTCTTCTTGACGTCTATTCATAGAAATTTTTTATATTTTTCTTATTTTCTATTATAACGATACGCGCATGTGTATTGCTAACAATAAGATAACAAGTATTACTTAACATTAGAAGATCCTAATATATTTGCAGTACACAAATATACATAAAACGAAACCACCACCATCGACTATTATACGCGAGATCGTCCAAGTACGCCAACAATTATGCACCCGTACCATAATTTTCCATCCGTTCCAAAATGCGCGAAAAGTCAGTGAGCGCGCGTCAATGAATACCAAATGCCGACTAATTATCGTCGTGTCGGAATTAACCATGTCATGTGAAGGCGCCCGCGCCTACATGTGGGCGAGGTTTTGTTTAAAGCTGTACTCCGAATGCATAATGACGGCTTCGGTGATGTGCCACCGTTGGTGGGATGCCAATGTTGTGAGCGCGGCGCGCACGTGTCAGTCTGGTCCTGACACACATGGTCCTGACACACACGGTCCGACCTGCTTTGTTTCACGCCAGCCAGCCGTCTACGAGAAATTGAAATTTCGTTTAGGCACCGCACCCGTGAGAACAATGTTTCGATGACGTATGAAGGTTGATTAATCTTATCACTCAATACATATGAAAGTTACGACGCAATAACACATCTTATCGTCTTTCACATATGTGTATTCACACATATATACAAAAATAGCTTTCAAAATTATCTGTCAACACAATTAGACATATTAATTTATCTATCTATTCCCTTTTCGAGCAATTTAGAGGAAATTTATTTTTTATTTATGTGTGTCAATTGTTAATAAATTTAATATTATTTAGATTTTGACATGATTTTAATTATCGCGATTTAATATGAAAAAAATTAAGTAATAACGAAAAAATGAAATTTAATAAAAAATTATGATGAAAAAATGTTGACCGTAAATTTCTTAAAAAATGTATCGATATAAAAGGTAAATCGTGTGAAAAATTTTCATCGACATGCCATACGCATTGTATTGTATTCGCTTTACGATTGGATTAAAATTGCATTCTTAGGTTTCCGTGGCTTTTTCCGGGGAAGAGAGAGAGAAAAAGCGCATGGGAAGAAAACATACGGGAACGGTGACTACAATGATGTTCGATTTTATTGGTCCTCTCCCACGAGTAGCGCAGCATGTCCCATATGTGGACACACGCGCACAGTTTCTTTCTCTCTTTTCATACGGGCATTCGTTTTCACGAGGGACGCATATCACGTAACCGGACACTTGGCCCAAACGATTTCCGTACAGTGCATGTAGGTTGCGGTTGTTATACTGACTGGCAGTCAGCACATCGAGGAGAAGCAACGGGAGAGACGCCCTTCCATACTTTGTATCGAAATTTCACGATTGCTACAACGAAATGTCCAATATTTTCGTATGGACAACCATAAATCGTATCGTAAATCATGATGACTTGTTTTTCACAACGCATGTACTTATCTTTTAGATATGTGTTAAGAAGGATATAAATTGAAATCATAAAAAATAAATGTTAAGAGAGAGATTGATCGATTGATTGACTATACGGCAAATTTTTCTACGGGTACAAAGTTAAATTCAGAATGGTACGAAAAAAAAATTACGAATGCAATTCTCGATCCGATAGTGTTTTATGCAGCGCAGCAGCGTTTCCATAAATTGCACAGCCGTAGTCGAGCTGTAATTAAAAAAAAGCAATATCCCCGCGATTCACACACGGGTCAATTCATATGCAACCGACACGCAAAATATTTGCGCGCGACACCAGACGAATATTCACCGAAATTAGAAGTTATTAAAGGCTGCAGGATTTTGGCGATAGCATTCGGCGACCAGGTACATTAAGTTATCTAAGTCAAATTATCAGAATATAATAAATTATATGTATGTGTATGGAAATTAATTTGCTAAAATTTTTTTGCTATTTTTTTTCGTTTAAAAAAAATAATTTTTTTGCTTACTATTAAAAAGTTTCTTTATTGAAATGTAACTGTTGTCAAGCATAAATATAATATTTCATAAAAGTAAAATGTTGCTTTAATAAAATTGTTTCCCTGCGTGATATTCAAACTTTTTTTTTTTCAAATTATACCGGTTTTATTCCAAAATTGTGACATTGATAGAGCGATAATAAAAATAAACATTAAAAGAGAACTATGACGGAAAATATGCCCCTGTGTTTTTAACATAAATGTATTCCAATGTTAATGGGCACGTTAAAACACTGAATTCTGCAATAATTTACAACGGTGCAGTAAATCTCATCATCTCTACCATATTATCAACCCACTAATTCGAAATGAAACTTGCATTGACAACATCTGCCAACTGGTGTACACGTAATGTAAACATAAAACGCACATGGGGATACGCGAAATATCGAAATCCCGGAGAATTGTGCGTTTCCAACAATTTGCCGAGTTTCATCGAATACATCGACTATAATGTCGCGCGTCAGTAACGTTTATTAGCATTCACAACTATAACAACGCGAATCGAAAATTTTATTGACTATAAAATATCCCATACATTATCTTTATCATTATCTTTATAAATATATGAATAGCGCTTTATATAATTATTTGCTAAAATATCTTTTATGTCAAAATTTTGGAGTTTTATATAAGACGTATATATATCTGCAAACTATGCTATAAATATCTAATATTTTTTACGATTAACTTTTTTTATATTTTTTTGCCAACGTGCATATGTTCTAACATAAGCTGATAACCGCTCATCACTCGCCATTTTTACGCCGCGTACCGATAGATGGGATTGTTATGTGGGGTAAGCTTCTGACGAAGATCCGAGATTACTACTTTTACGAGTCCTAGGAGATCGCTTCTGTCGGGGATAGTCAGCAG
Organism: Polyergus mexicanus; assembly: GCF_030449975.1. Classification (NCBI taxonomy): domain Eukaryota; kingdom Metazoa; phylum Arthropoda; class Insecta; order Hymenoptera; family Formicidae; genus Polyergus; species Polyergus mexicanus. The sequence continues at coordinate 7,637,446 of NW_027223327.1, read as the reverse complement.
CGGGATTAGCCACTCTCCTCGTGTCGTCCCGAGATACTACTTTTGAATTAGACGAAAGTCCATGGTGGAAGAGAGCAAGAGCGAATGAAAGAATGCAAGAGGGGGCCTTTCCGCGGCCGTAATTTCGCGGCAACAATTACACGGCGGTAACGAAATGGCCAGCGGCTTAACGTTGTAATATCACTGCAACGCGGATACTCGACGAAATTAAACCACGGCTTGCTTAACCCGAGTATTCGCCGAGAGAAAGATTCTCGAAATTCCAGAATACTTGCACCTCCTGTATTTCTGTCAATATTTTTAGTAGAATACTAAAAAAAAATCTTCATTTGTTAATTAATAACGAAATACGACTCATCCTATTCAATTTTCCTTTAAAGATTCTACGTATTGTCATTATTTTAAATAATTACAATATTTTTATTTAATCTTATTAAACAATTAATTTGACGTTTGTCGTACCATTTATTTTAAGATATACGCAAAAGTATTCGTATCAAAATAAAAATTCAATAGTTATAACTTTAAAATTTTTTGCGCTGCTGTGATTTACATTTAGCGAAATATAAATTCTATAATATCCTGTACTTGATATTAAAAATCAACGTAAACAAAAATTAATGAAAAAAGCACATAAATTTCTACTCGCGTTTACCTTAAATAGATTTATGTGTAGATCGCAATTGATTTATAGAGTACTTCGTTACCGATTGCACAATCGGAAAATCTATACCGATATATATCGTATATATATGTCTCCTATATATATATTTCATATATTAAAAACGTCACACGGCTTTGTCAATCAATATTACAATCTCGTATAGAATAGAAATAGAGATGCAAACTGTGTGCTCGTCGATATTTGTCATATATATATCGCGCGTGCTTTTATTTTACATTGGCCAGAGATTTTTTTTCATATTTATTTTGAATAGATTTTTTATCATACGCTCGCCGAAAAACTCGCGGCACGGATGAAATTCGAAGTTAAACGTCACTTTACAATACGAACGGGACGCATTGCGGATACACACCGAATAAAATTCTATATTTTTCCCGCACCAATATTTGCAAAACTTCTCTGTATCCGATCAAAAATCCCAGCGTCGCAGTCTATCGACGATAAAGCACGTTCTGAGGGCAATAGGCAAAAAATATTTTATCGTCATTCCAACGTGATGGAATGGACTATATAATCAAATCGATGGCTCAGAGTATGCAACTCAAAAAACAAATTATTTTGAAATGTTTGCCGATGAATGTAGCGTATATGTTTCATTGTAATAAAACGAGATTACATGTCAAATATGACAAATCAAACAATTATTCTAGGACGAATTTATATTTTGCATTTTAGAACGATGATTTTTAGAATATTTTTGGAAAAAGTTCCTCACGAGTATCTTTTATATGTCATCTACGGCGCTAACAATTTTTTTAGAGATATCTATGACGTTTATAAATATGTTAGTTCTGGATTATTATTTGCGTCAGGCCTTCAGTCATAATATAATAGATAATATAGTCAGTTGTGATATAATAATGGGCAATACATCCACACATCTCGATGAGATCCCATATTAAACTTTTTTTGCTGGCAGATTATTCATTATCGTGCTAACAATTCGGGAGCGTGCCGATCTCAATCACAAATTAATCTCGTAGCACTGTCGACCGATGATATCATTTGTTGACGGCACCGTCTAGCCAAATACATTAGGAAGACGTGCGAGTAAGTTATAATTGTGTGCACGAAGATTACCCTCCAACATCGGCAAATATATTCGTTGTGCCCCGGCTGTAATTTAATCGACGGAATGTCGAGAATTCGTTAATCCGACATGAAAATGATGATAAAGAGCAAGGTCGTTTCTATGGAGTTTCTGTGGAATCAAATGGTTAAGAATTATTTTTATTAAAACAAACGTGTGTACGCTGCAATAAAAATCAGGATTTATTTTGTAAGCTTTATATATAATAGTTAGTTAATTGCTTGATTTTTTAAGTTTAGACACACACACACACACACACACACAACGTTACTCTTTATTTGAATAATTAAAAAGAAAATACAAAATAAAATTCTAATAAGATATTAAGAGAGATAAGATAAAAAATGATTTCTTCTTCTTTTTAATATTTTTTAAAATATTTATGTCCAGATAAAATTTGATCATCATAATTGATCATAGTAATAGAGCAAATATTACGATGGTCAAATTGCATGAAAATGTGCCGCTTGAGAATTAATTTGATCCTTCAGTTGAGCTTGATCCCCACTTTTGATTTAACATCAATATTTAATCGATAACGGTTCGTTTCACGAACTTTGCCAAAAAACCGCAAGACTATAAGACTTTATTTAACGGCCGCGATTATTTAGATTGAACATTTGAACAACGAGCACTGGCAAATGGAAAATTATACAGAATCTCTCAAGAGATCTTTAGCTTTCTGATTTGTTAAATTTGAATTATCATATCTTATAGCATAAATGAGAAAATATTAAAACCTAGATTTAGAGAATCTATTAAAATTTTTAGAAAAAGTTAGGAGATCAATATTTCAACATTAATTTCATATATTATACGTTTCCTATTAAACGTGACTATAGAACTATTAAATAATCATATTATTGAATTGATAAAAATAAATCGATTTTCCTTTTACAGGTGGAAATGGCGATATTGAGGATTCGGATACTGACGTGCAGGATTATAGCACGGACGAGGACTACAACGATGTTTTCGACTCGACCAGTAACGGGTGAGTGTTATATATCTATCTACAACCCCTATTTCTCTTATCGTCTTATCGTAGGATTAAATGCAGAACATATATCCGTCTAACTAGCACCGTGCTTAATTAGCAATTAAAATTGCTATCGATCGCGTCCATCAACGATGACCGAGGACTTCCTACCTGTATCCGGGCTAAATTGCCGAGACAAGCGAGAAACCGACCCTTTTTAATTGCGTTACACTTTCACATACACGTACTATCGCCTTCTTTTTGTGAATTAAAAACAAAGGACGAAATGAGAATACTTCGTTGACTCGCGTTAAAGTATCTGTACGGATAATCGGCTTATCCTGATCAAGTAGAACGAGATTAACATCAATATTAACGGATTTTGATTCATATATACATTGCATTAATTAGTTATCATATCGTTAATTATATTTATTTTTTTTATTATTATTCAACAAAATAAAATTTATATGCATATTGCCTGGATGAGAGATGGAAGAAATACATCCTAATAAAAATATAAAATATACAATTTTACTTAAATGGAAAATGTTTTTAATAACAATATAATATTTTCAGCTGAAGACTAGAAAATTAAATATAAAATGTTATGATATTATTAAAAACGCACAATTTACTGAAACTTTTCAAAATCTTTTTTATAGCGATTTAAAAGAAAAACAAAGATATAACAATATTTATTTTGGAGGAAATATATAATCGAAAGAAAGAAAGTCAGCCATATCGTACAAAAAGAGAAAAATATTATGAAGGGGACGACAGATATTTCGCAGATTCGTTTTTACTATATGTATAACGGAAAAGCAAGAGAAGGACAAGGGAAGAGGAACCCCGCGGGGTTTAATAAGGAAGCGACTTGATTGGTTCGATTCGAAAGCTAATAATGCCACTTCCCGTATAGGCAGGTCCTATGGAACTGTAAAGGCTGCCGCATGATTAAATTTGAATTCTCCGCCCCCTCCCATCCTCTCCACGACTAAGCTAATTTGCGAAGGACGCGTCGATAGAGCCAATCGAAATTCCGCAGTTCAAATTTCATATCCGCGCTTTCCTCGGGCAGCGATTGCGAAGTAGCTTCCGACAGGCTTTTCGGTGTATGAGTTTACAACGGGATGAAAATATATTTGAAAATTCCCATCTCGGGAATGTCCCTTCGCGCTCGGGACGTCGGCTAGAAAAGTCGCACAATTTCCGCGATGCTGCCCGCGCTGTGCGATTTTCTTTCCACGAAGTCGATATCGACGTCCCGTCGCAATAAATCAATTTTGTCATTACACCGGAAAATTTAATATCGAAATCAGCGTCGGGCAGAGAGGAAAAGTTTCCAATTCGTCGAGGGATAGGCGCTTAAAACGCCATTCGGTAGTGTTCCGGAGAGCACTCTCTACATACGGGATATTGCTAGCTCGAATATGTAATATGTATATCGTTTTAATTTCCTGTTAACGTTTCTTCTTCCTTTTCATGAAAATCTTTTACTATCGAATAGAAAAGTCGCGCCTTTTCTACGGAGTTCGAGACTTCTGCAATTTTCTTTTCTCAAGAAATCGATATTGACGTCTCGTCGCTATAAATCAGTTTGATCGGTTAGAGAATTGAATATCGAAATCTACGTTGCGAGTGGAAAGACAAAAATCATTTTTTCTTAATTAAAAAAGATATTATTAATTTTTTAACTTATAAACGACTGAGAAAATAAAAAAACTTATCGATGAATAATATTGTTAGATCTATATAACAATATTTTATGATGCATAAATTGTATTTCGTTTAATATTACTGTGTCATTATATATGATCTTCTTCATGCTCGGATACACATATGACATACGAGTTGATAGTAGTGCATAGATTTACCGCGGTGCATTCCGATACGATAATACACTCGTCGTTATTGAAATTACGCATTATATAAAACGCGCATGCGACATCTTGCTTCCAAGATAGCACATATATCTTTAGCTGTTTCATTGGAATTTATATCTTTCTCGCGTAGTCGTACTCAAGGAATATTTCAGAGATCTATATAAAACTATATGCGATCTTAACGGAATTTTCACTTATACTGCATATTAGAATTATTATTACGAATAAAATATTTTTCATAAAATTTCATATATTAAATACTTACAATGTTTTTATAATTTTTAAAGCGTTTTGACATTTTATAAAGCATACTGGAAGCACGCAATATATCTAATAAAATGTAAAAAGTACGTTAAGCAATATTAAAGTACAATTCGTCTAAATAAATTATAATTATCATCATAAATCTACGAAGATGATAGATTGATCTATCTCAACCACACTCTTGAACTTGGAGTTTGATTTTGTACTTGCATAATTAAACTACGGTAATATGATACATTTCGTGTTAGATAATATTTGGATAAGTAAAATTGCAATAATCCTAAATTCACGACGATCAGATTTAATTACATTATTCTAACCAAGATGCCATACTCAAGTTTGCCGTTACGACATAATCCGAAATATCACGTTTACGCACCTACGCGTGACATTATTTTACATCATTACATCACGACATAATGACACTGGGTAATGGGTTCGCCGCGATTGAAATTACACATTCTAGTCGATCGTGGTGACACATTATAGTCCTGATACCGATAGCACGACCAATACATGCGGCCCGCTGCTGCGTGTGAGCATTTGTGTGTGAGTGCGTGCCTTTGTATTTGCGTATGCACACAATCTCGACATGTACTTCGCCAATGCGATCGCTATACATTATTCGACCCTAAATGTGACATAGTTCCATTAATATCGATACCCGGTTGGTTGCGAGCTACAAGTAGCCATTTCTCTATACGGGATGTTAAGCAAGAATAAATCTCCCTTCTAGAAACGCGCCCTCGTAATCATACAATTATCGCAATCGTTCAATTGAAAAAGAATCCAATTATAGAATAAGAATTTTTAATAAAATACAAAGTTGAGAACCTATTATATGTATATATATTCATGCGAATATAATATGGAAATAAATATAAATATAAATGCAAATACAGAAGAATCAGATACATAATTATTCGAAACCAAGTGTTAATCTATTAGCGATTATTTCTACACGATTGATGGCGGAAATTTCTATAACCGCATCAGTCGTAATAATCAATCAATAATCAATTGTTTATCTCTAATTTAGATGTAAATGTAACGGCGTGCATTACTTCCTAATGAATGTTGAATACTCTAATATATTGAAACAACATGTTATTGGCTTGAAAAAGAAAGACCATATTCGATAAACCTTTGCATTTGCCAGTTTCCAATCACGACGTAATTGAAATTATTATTTAATAGTAATAGACAACAAAAATACGATCGACATTGAGAAATCACTCAACAATTGTTTGTCGAGTTTGTTCAAGAATTGCTTACCAATAAAACGCCTACGCATAAAACGAAACAATATATGAGAATTATAGAATTAAATTGTAACGATCATCATTTTTAGCCTCACAAATGATTGATCTATATTGAATATTATTTCTAATATAAGAGTTATTTTGAGCGATCATATTTAATGTAAAATTTTGTTCATAATATAATTTTTTTAATGATAAAAAATTAATCAAGCATTTTTACATTGTTTTTATATTGAAATATGAATTGATTTATGAATTGTAAAAAATTGAATTGTAAAACAATAACAAATAATTAATTGTCATATAAAAAAATTAAAAAAAAAATTAATATACATATATGTACAATATATATATTTTATGCAAACAAATTGATAAAAAAATAATATAAAGAATGTGAGAATTTAAAAAATCCGAAATTTTTTTATGTGTGACAATACTCGATCCATTATGATGTTTTATTCTACGATTGGTACATTTCCTTTCAGCATTAACTTTAACTTTCCAAGCAGGCGAGCGGGAAACAAGCTCTACCACTTAAAATCTTGTCTCCGACATTAGGGTGCGGGATTGCCGTTGAGTAGTGGGAGGAAAGAGGGCAAGGGATGCTTAAATGTTGCATTATTTATAGAAACCCTGCAACCTCCTAATCCTCGTCTGAGAAGGTCTTCTGCCTGCTTGAAATGGCCAATGAAGGAAGTGACGTAATACCGTCGGTGCGACGAGGTGTTAACGTTTTCCAACGCACATTTTCTTTACAAATCTTTCGCGTCTCTTTCCGAAGAAATCTTATAGATTACATTTTCCTTCAATACTATGTTTTACATAGTATTGTTTAGTTAGTATTTTACATAGATGTTATCTTTGCTTTTATTTATATTATTATTTTAATGTAGAGCAAAGCATTTATGTGTTATATCTCAATTCATTCTCTTATAAAAAAAGAAGAAAACTTTTACTCTCTGGTTTTTCAGCATCCCTGCCACTTTTTAAAATTTATAAATTTTTGATTTCAAAATTTAAGCACATCTCGCTGAATTATTAGGATATAATGACAAATCTATTCGGCAAGCTTATTCAAGATTTTGTAACGAATAATAAATTTACATTTTTTTAAACATAAATATTTTGTATCATATATATACATAAAATGATAAACACCATAATCTTCGTGTTTAATGCTAAAGATCTCGATTTTATTTAACTCTATGCCATATAGCCTTCTATAGAATTTTCTTTTCGTTATCACACAGCGAGACAGCGCGAAGATGTCGTTACGACGCGCCGATAGATAAAAGCGCAGCATCCCGTTTACGTACGTAAATGTATGCAATTTTATCGCGCGTCACCGAGTTAAGAATGCACGCGCGCATGTCACCGCGCGCAGCGCGCTGAAAAAGAGCGCGTTTCGCTTCAACCAGCTGATAAACGCGGCGCCGCTTCAAAATGCATAGAATTACTTTACATAGCGGGTAGATAAAGTGCAGTCAACGCATCTGACGCACTGTGCAAAGCACCACAGGCGGTGTACGTATTTTCATCTTGCCAGTCTACACGCCGCTAATTTCATACGCGCCACCCGGCGTCGAAAATTGCCAGCCGCGGTTGACACACGCGTGTCGCGGTTGATATTTATGCAATTTACATTGGCGCATTTTCATGCGTCGAGAAACTCCAACTTGGAGCATATCCTAGAGAAATCAAATTTTTTTCCTATATTTAATTAGACAGCTAATCCACACATAGTTTTCAGAGGACTTCAAATTTGCATTTAGAAAAATATTAAATATACAAAGAGAATATATAAGAATAGATATAATACTTCCCAAATATTTTCTCGACAAAAATACAAAGAAATTAACATTTCTGATGTACGTGTAATAAAATCTTATTTTTGTAGGGAAACTTACTTTGACAAAATTGGAAGTTGTGGCGGACAACTGTCTGTTTTAAAAATAGAAACGCTAAAATTACTTTCGATTGATAATGAGAGCGCGATATTTATTTTTAATAAAACATCATATCACGACGAAAAAATATAATAGATCAGATATATTATTGACGTGAGAGATGCATTTTGTTAAATGTTAAATCTTGTAAAATATGTACGTGTAACTTTAATTTTCTAATATGAGAAATATTTTATCCGAATCTCAATTTCTCTTTACATACATATTACGATACGAAATACGAGTTTTGATACATGATGTCCCTGCGATTGTCCACTTGCCAGTTATTCTGACAAATGTTCGCGAACGATGTCGTGCTTCGTCACGAACGAGGCGAACTTTCTGCTAGGCCTGTACCATCACGATGACTTACTCCTGATCATAGGTTGATTTATATTCAATAACCAGCGGTAAACGTGGGGTTAGTTACTCCCCGTACCCACGTGCAATCACGTCCTGCCACGTGCAAACGCGGCTGATGGTACGTACACAAATGTCTCTCACATCCGTGTATCTAAGGCCTCGCATACATGTCTACTCATACATAAGCTTCTTGCCGACTTGCACGCATACAGGCGGCAATGTAAACTCGGTGATTGGCCCTCTGCGGAAGGATAGGGTCACCCTAACCGCCCTATTCCTCCGCTAGTGTTCCTTCGCGTATCAGCCATCGCTCGAGTTCGTCGCGCGAAAATGACTATCGATCAAGCAAAATTTAATAGAAGAATTTCCTTGTGAATAAATAAACTATTTTCAAAATTAGCAGTTTGTAATAAAAGTGAAAATCGAATTATATATATATTAAAGTTTAATCTAAATATATTATACAGTATATTAAATATATTAATCTAATATAAATTTTATTTGAGTTTAAGTCTAATTATATATTAATCTTTTATTTGAATTAAACATTTATACACACACGAGAACATTTTATATTAGCATCATCAATTAACACGCGGAATTTCTATCGTATGTATTTAAAAAATATCTTCCTCAAACTTACTATCATTTCTCGTATCAAATAGCAACAATATCAATGTACAAACATGGATAGTAATATATAACCCTGTCTTATCGTACAAATACGTCCAAACGGTACGTATCTCTCTCGTTACAACTGCACATCGTAACATTACACGATTGTCGGCGGTCGCGAACGTCGCCGCGTGAAATGCAGCTGCATCGGCGACATAATTAAAGTCGCCCTTTGTCCCGCCGTGCATTTCGCTTGAATTATTCTCTGACTTTCAGGAATTTAGCGAGAGGCGCGGATGCGCGTCGCGCGTCGTATTTTCGCGCGAATATACGGGATTTAAAAAGTGTGTGGCTCACGTTTCCGGAAACATGCGCTAAATGCGTCTCGCGACGCCATATATCAAGTCTCCCGGGATAAAGGAAACTTGGCGCGATAGGCGTTACTTTCACGGACAGTCGGAGAAAGAGAGAAGAAGAGAAAAAGGATGTATGACTCCCGTATTTATATTTAATATTGCATTCTGGTGCAGCGGCCTTCTCTGTTTGATATTAATCACAATGCGAGCTCGCCCATTTAACCGCTTCCATTCAGCGGAAGCTGCAATTTGATTGCAACATCCATGTCTCTAGAGGGCATTATCGCTGTTGCGTTAGGCTACATCTCGTACCAGCATCTCATTTGCAATTGCTGCGCCAACATACATCAACTCGTATCTTTCGAAATGCGATATTGTCACACGAGAAATGTCGTGCAATTTTACAAGCTTCGTAATATAAACGTAATACTTAGGAAAAATATTATATATATATATATATATATATATATATATATATATGTATACATATTTAAGAGGATTAAATGATATCTAGTATATATTATGAAGTCTTGCGTTTGTAGAAATACAAAAATTAACTCTGTCGAAATTTTTACTTACAATTTTTTCTTACATTTTTTGAGAAAATCTAGTCAAATGACTTTAAAATCTGTTTAACGCGTTATCGGATATAATTAATTTAACGAAAGTTCTTTGCAAGTAACAGAGATTGCATGGAGTTCATTTCCTTTAATGATCCCTCTTTGCAAATTCACATTATTATCTTGACCGCAGCTGGGATTACGGGCGCGATCGATTCGCACAAGAAAGTTATCTAAATAATATTTGCGTGATATTTAATTTAAAAATATTAGGAGAAACATATATAATCTCTTTTTATAATCCGGAGATACGTCTCGTATAATTGTCACTTTATGAATATCTCTTCGAAAAATTCCATACGTGTATTATTACATTTCACATTTTACTCATGTACTATAATAAAGAATGTATTTTTTTCATCTTCTTCGCAGGACTGATGTAGACGTTGCGTCCGGCACGAAAAGTGGCACTTTAAAATTCGTAAGAACTCTGACAAATATCTCGAAGGACGCTGGCGGGGTCGCCCATATGCGATGCGAAGTCGTGGGCGATCCTCCGCCGACAAAGATACGATGGTTCAAGAATGAAGCTCCGTTAGAAGAAGACCGACCGAAAATCACCATTAGGAAAATACACGCACAAGTATGCGCAAAATTATCAAACTGTTACAAATTCGCAATTGCTCCTCTAAGAACTTCACGAGAAAGAATTTTTAAATATATATATATATATATTAGTCCTCTTATCTCTGTTTTTAAATTAAAATTTTATGTTTTCGTACATGTTAGATACTTTTTAATATTAGGTTATTTATTTTTTATTTTATATTTCTCATATTATTATTCAATAAATGTTGATCGATACGTTGAAAATTTCAGATGCACGAACACGCGGCGAAGAATTTGGCGGGAAGTCGATTAAAAATCACAAATTTAGATGTTTCTGATGTTGGTTTTTATACTTGTCGCGTTACCAACGGCAAGGATCAAATTCAGAGCGAAGGAACTCTACGAGTCGATTCTTCAAAGAAATGGCAAGGTATATGTAAAACTCGAAATTAACTTTTTATTAGCATGTTGAATCGTTGTGTTCGAAATAATAATTAATTGTTCGTATAACAAAATAATATAATTAGCAACATTTTTGCGCCTGTACATGATCGCGTTCATTTTGAATATTTAATCATTCGATAAATGAGATGCATTAACACAAGATACTTTAATTTGTTATGAAAATTCCATACTTTTTATTTGAATAAAAATTTGTCTCTTTACATTATTATTTTAACTTGCATTATTGCGTTTAAACAAAATGAGATTTTTATGTATATTCCGTATAAAATTATGCCCGAGCGGTCGTTACACAATTACGTTAACGAGTCTCGGCATAATCATTAGGAAGGATAATCATATCTCTTTTGTAATTTTAAAGCCATGCGAAATTCGCCCATAATCCTAGTGGTTTATATTGCACGCGAATAACTAAATACGCGAGTTTTAAACGTACACGGCCCGTAAAATCCGACGAGTATGATATTTTCACGTCACCGAAGAATGAGTCTCGAAAGGTGAGTTCATGGCCGTAACTCGCTTATGGAACACAACACCGTAAAAAACATTTCTAATGCGGGTAGTGAATCGTGACACTTTATCCACCCCGTCACGGGGAAAATTTTCGAGTAAACGCATTAAACGTCGGAAGTAACGGTGTATGTTTGACGCGAGAGCATTGCCATAAAACGCAAAACCGCCTGACTATGAAAACGGTTATGCAGCTTGGCTCTACACCAACTGTATTGTTATCTTATGCTCCAAGGGCGTAAGCAGGATTTTCTCGAAAGGATGTTTTTTAATCGCCGTAACATTAAACCTACATTCATTAAAAGAGAATATATTTTACATTTACTATAAAGAATATATTTATATATTAGTTGTGTTTTTTTATATAACCATAGAGAATTCAGAAATCTTGTTGAAATTTCTGAAAGAGTTCTTAGATTTAAATTTTTTGATGTTATCAAAACAAAATGGGCGGATACAGCGAATAATAGTTTACAAAAGATTATTAGAGCTTTATTATTAATTTCTGCGTATAGTGAAATATTTTTCACATTTTATTTTTACGCTAGTTTAATTGGTCTCTCTGTTTTTTTTTTTTGTTTTATATATGTTTGTGTTGTTTCATTATTTAATATTTTATTATATTAATATAAAATTTCTGTAATGTTTATTTTGGGAAGATCTGCCTCAAAATTTGAACCTTGTAAAAAACTCTGCGGCTACGTTCCTGTATTATCTCTCTGCTCTAGTGGGTACTTCGTGTTTACGATGCACTACGCTTACATGCTCGAGATTATTTCAGTTAATGTGATATTACAGTAAATATTTAAAAATTCTAATTAGAGAGAATGCAATTGTCGTTGGTCCATTAAAAATTTTGCTAGCTTCAAGATTATTTAATAACCAAGATAACATTTTAATAAACAATATAACATTAACAATTTTTATCTTATTGAGATAATAATAATTTGTTTATTTATAATTGTTTATTTATAATTTTGTATAATCCGAGAAATATATTTTACAAATTGAAATAATTCATTGTTAGTCTAATAAAAACGATCGCGATTATCGAATCTATATCGTACGGTCATAAAGCATTAAATATCTAAAATACATTTATTATGTTTGCTCGTGAAAATATGAATTCTTATTTCAGTTTCTGCTCAAAAATTCTAGAAAGGATTCATAAAAGTAATGCCATTATATATGATATATATATATATTCGTGTTTCGGCTTTAAGAGGAACAAAAATAAGAAACTTAACGCGATCGTAAAACTTTTAGTTTAAAAAAAAGTAAAATACAATAAAAAGTATTTTTTTTTTTTTTTTCATGCATTTGAATTATATTTTCAATTATGAATCGCTAATTTATCAGAATAATGAAAACCATGATGATAAAATACAAAACAATTGCTAAAGTTGATTAACATCATTTTAATAATCGCTGAAATTATTAAAAAATAAATCATGGAAGTAATAATTGTTAAATCTGATTATTTAATTAGTACATTGTTATTGTACATAATTTATGTGATATTATATTTGCGATCATAATTTATAATAGACGCATGGGAAGAAATTATTATCCGCACTGTTTTTTCATTAGTTTAATCTTCGAAGTTCATCAGGGATTCAACTCTGGCAATAAATTGTTTATCGAGATCATAATTTATTAACATTGTTATTGAATAATATCTAATTTAAACGCATCAGACAATAATTTTCAACTCGCCGATTAATGGTATTTTACTCCCCTTCCGACATACGACACATACTTTTCAAGATCATAGAAATTTTTCTCTTGACGTCCCTTCTCGACTTCTTGAGGTACACTTTATTTTAAGAACTTCATTATGCGTGGTGTAAATTAGTTTTAATTTATCGCGAGACGAGGGGCAAACTTCTTAAAGCAAAACACCCCGGGTATTTCCTCAGACGAAGTTATTGCACGACAACTCTGACAAATTCTAATCCAGCTCGTAGTATTTCGGTTAATGCGCGAAGTATAGCAAGAATGAGAAGCGAACCTCGGCAAAGTCTACCTCTTCAAGATAGACAAATTGATAGCAGCTCTTCTTCTAGAGTACGAAAGTTTATTGTTAATGCCACAAGTAGAATTTGGAAGCCACTGTCAGTAAACTACGCTCAAGTTTCAAGAATCATGTTCGGTTGACACATACTATTAACTATTTCAGTCGCGTCATAAGTATTTTTGAAATAAGTTAGACATTTCTACCTTGCCACAAATATTTCTCGTAATAATAATTTTGCAATTCTTTATAACATGGATGTTAATAATTAAAAAAATGAATATATATCGCTAATTAATTATATTTATGAAAATTATATAGAAAATGAAGTCATGAGATAAAATAGGAGAAAAAAAAAATATATATATATATCAGATATATATGTATATATTTTATAAATGCCCCATGAATCTGTCTGATATTTATAAATATGTACAAATACGTATATAATCGATCTCGATTGTGATTATTTTATTTAACTATATCGCGATTTAAGCACATTTCTCCCTGTAAATTCTCTTCGAGCAGAATGATATTTACAACTCGAGACAGAGATAACAGCGAGCAAACAGTTCAGGGCGAGAAACTCGTGGCCTTTCCGATTTGCTTCGATGGATCGGCTTGAAAAACCTTTTGTACCTCATCTCCTAGCGGTAGGGCAATGTCCCGATGGAACTTGCTGTAATAAAGTTTCCGAAAAGCTCTCACGCCCGGAGGCGATGAAACAAAACTAGCGGCGTTCCTGGGACGAAGTTACCGGCGAAGAGACGTCCCTAACAAATTCTAATCTAATCCCGAGAGCCGGGGCGCCTCGGCTAATGCACGAGGCGCGGTAGGCACCTCTCTCTTCTCGTCGTGTCGTGTCCTCGTTCCGAAGAGGGCCCTTCCCGTGCGGCACACGACGAACTTTAATATTAGCACTCTGCAAGTCAAACTCGTCGCTGGAAAATTCAAACTTCTTTCCTCTCTCGCTGAAAAGCGTTGCCGACCCTACGGGGGTTTAACACCGACGCGGGGGAGACGAGGGTAAAACATTGCTAGATCGCGCAAGATCCGCGAGGGGAAACGCGGAAGATTGCGGGGGATGCCGATAGAATAATGACGGGAGATGACTTCTTTTCAAACAGCGAGGAACGTCTGACTTAACTATTACCTTGCAAATCTTGGCATGTTAACGTGTTAGTCGTATATTATTTTCAGCATCGCAACGCGGATGCCGTATGTTTAATTACGAGGGTGAAAACACGGATTAATTAACGTGTAGCAGATTCGGGATCGCCCAATTAACTGGGTTAATTTCGTACGGCTTCGGCCGTAGGTTACGAAATGAAAATAGATGTTAAATTATAATTTTACTATGCTTGTTTCGATGCCACATTTATTTGTACACCGATAATTAATATCGAATATATTGAAATAAAATAAACGACGGTCACAAAAGTATCTCATATAAACGTAATCCAATCCGATATTTCTAAAGCTTTATGTAATTAATAACCAAAAAATTTTTTTATATTAAATTATATATATATATATATAATTTAAATGATGTCTTTAATATTTTAAATATACCTCTTTTCTAAGCAATCATATAAGCAATGCAAATATATTTGTTCACGCACAAAAGAATAGCAATCAGTAATCTAGAATTGTAGTGCAACTTATGCGTTATGCAAACGCGATTTTATGGAAAGATATCGTCATGGCAGCTAAAATTTACTCTCCTTGTATTTACAAGCGATTGTTTCATGTGATACGAAAACCGACCAAATTCGCCGCACGTCGTCTACATCGTAAACTTTACGCGCGAATGAAATTCATATCGTAAACGTGAGGCTTGGCATACACTCGGGAGTTTCAGGCTCTCTCTTTATCGTTGGCAATGTTTTCTCTAAGCTTAACAATTTATCCCCGTAAAAAATATATTTTCATATATATTTTTAAATTATATAATTTAATTCTCTTCTACTTTATAAATCAGTTTTAATTAAAACTAGATCTGCATTTTACAAAGAACATTGTTTTAAAACAGTCACATTTTTCAATTCTTTATTATATATTTGCGCGAATTATATTGTATTTTATTTCTATATCTTTTATTCCGACACAATTTTATTTTTTCTCTCGCTTAATTTTAAATGTATTTTAATTTAACAAAATTGCAAAGAAAATACGTTAAAACTTTTACATCCATTTACCTTTAATTTTTGTTAAAAATGAATGTCCTAACCCGTTTCAGTATAAGCCCTTCGAATAACTCCTCCTCATTCTTTCGATCTCGATAACGGTGAAATGATAACATTTCATTCGGCAAACGTGTGACTCAGAAATAATAACTCGATCACTCACTTAATATAATGTTCACGTTTCCGGGCTCTTTTTATTAGCACGACCGCGAAACGGGGGAGGGTGGGCAATGTGTTGGCGACGACGGAAAATTGGGAGAGGTAAATGGCCGCGTTAAAAGGGTGTCTGACCCGCACCTTCCTAATTCAGTTATCCCCCCGTTGCCCTCGAGTTTTTAACCCGAAGAGGCGGAACACTTAGTTACCCCGAAGCCCATCGTAGATTTTTCACGTGCTCGCTTCGCGCGCAGGTGGCAAAATATAAAATATCCATACTTTGCTCGTGAAACATTATTATTACGATGCTCATAGCCCGAGAGCTTTTTCATAACGTTGGAAAAATAATGAAATTTCCCCGACGATTTCATACCCACTTACGCGAAGAAGTTATTATCTTAAATTTATCTATTATATTTTTTATTTTTTTATGCAATATTTTTTTGCCCTTAATATATAAGGAAACAAATGTAAAGAGAATTTATTCATTAGATATATATATATATATATCTATATATCAAAGATTTTGATTGAAATATATACCAATAAGTGTCTCGCATCTACGTAACAATGTCTATCTCTTATCTTTCACTTATTTTCGACACATTTAGGTAATCGCGCATTTAAGTGATTAGATATCGTTATCGATTAAATTGCATGACCGTTATCCGCACCATTGACTTTTAATCGCAAGATATCGCAATACTGTTTAATATACGGGAATATCTCGAACGTGAAGTGAATTTCCTCGTGGACCAGCGTAGGACCAGACGCGTTTTACGCGTACATAATTGAAAAAGTTTAGTCACGGTCGCGACGACAGCCGTCCATCTCTCTCTCTCTCTCTCTCTCTCTCTCTCTCTCTCTCTCTCTCTCTCTCTCCCTTTTACTGTGCGTTACGATTAGTATTCCGTATACCCGCCGGTCGTGGTAATAGCCACGACGACATGATATTTATGAGATTTTTTTCTTGGTTATATGCTCACGAAGTTGGATATTTCGTGGCTAGCTTTGGCTTTGCCATGTTCGCGACTTTTTGTGAATTCGACGTAAAGCCTCCATATCTCGCCGCAAAACACTGGTATAAACTGGTATATTAAATCGTATAATATGATATATAAGTTATAAAAGGAAGAGATTTTTAATAACGGAAGAAGGAGTCACGAACTCGCGCATATTAAATTTTATTTTTCTTCATGTTTCTCTAATATCTGTAAATTTTTATTAACATAGAATTCTACAATTTGTATGAGCGTTCTGGAATCTGTTTTATTTAATATGCAATCATGAATGATATCTAACAATAATTAGCAAATTAATAAATTTATGTTATTCTATAACTTGTCTTCTTTTCCGGAAACTTTCGTTAGATTCAATTTGAATATTTGTCAGCATCTCTCTCTCTCTCTTGAATATTAAAATTTTATAGAAATAAATATATAATTATAAAAGAATAGTCATTTTAATTATTAATCTTATTACAGATAATCATCTTTCGCAAATATCTCATTTCAAATATAACTGCCAAACAATCCATCTTTAATGATTATTGATCACAGTACAATTAGAAAACCGTCATTACGAAGCGACGCAAACCATCGAGAAAACTGCAATGACTTAACGAAAATTCACCCATCACGAAGTTGACCGATTCCCAATTTCCCCCGACGCTTTACACCATTAAAAGCGCAAATATTGGGGCAGCGGACGCAAAGCGCGCGAACGCGAGAACAGTCGGAACGAGGCCGTTGAAATAATCGAAAAAATTAGTTTCTCCACACGCTCTCACGCATTTCGTTGTCACGCGTGCATTAATATTCCGCTACGCGTACGTGTGGTTGAATGCATTGAAGCGAGGCAACGCATTTCGTGCAGCGTGTACCAGCGTGCATTCCGTGTTCACTCCCACGAGGAATCAACGCTGGAGTTATCCTTGTTCTCGGAGAGGCTGTACAATTTACGGCCAAGTTAATGCACACAAAGCGAGCGACACACTTCGACTGACAGAGAGAGGGAGGGTGAGAGAGAGAAGGAGAGAGGAAGAGAGACAGAGAGAGAGAGAGAAAATTTCCAACTATGTAAGGCATGTAATTGTATGTATAGATAACCATGTAAGCGGAGAAGAATCTAACATCCTATCGTTACGGCAGTTGTGCGGCATGTAGGTGAATGCCGTGATAATGAACGTTTTCTCGCCTGTCGATGCGCGCGGCTCGAATCGCGTTGCGAAAGCGGAAATGATACGTCGAACAACGAGGTTGCGCGCAAGATTATCTTATCGTCATATGCTTCATAAAGGATTTACATATTTTTACTCGCGATGTCTGTAATCTTTTTCCACAGAAGAAAGATATAATTTTGAATATTTTATTTTATTTATACCTATTACATTTCTTGCCGGCATTTAATAAATATATCTAATCAATGATACATATTGTAGAAATATGAAAATAAGTAATTTAAAAAAAATTTATAAGAATCTATGAGAGAAAGAGGAGCTAGGTAATGATAATATATGCATAAGTCTGAGGAAAAAACGGGTGTTCTTATTTGTTTTAAACAAAAATAAATTGAAACAATTGTTTAATTGAAAAATATGATATTTTTTTATTTATTCTGATATTTTCTTTTATCTTGTTTTATTATTAATTTATTATCGTACATTTTTTTATTCTTTTCCCGTATGAATATATTTAGAATCTGCAGAGAATAATGAATGAACCTCGACTAATTAACGAATGAGTTACTGTCCGGATGCTCGTTAATTTTGCGAGATCCTTTCCTCGAGCAAAGAGCAGATTATGTTTACATGGTTATCGGAGCGCAGAATACGAGACGTGCGATTTTCCTCTATCGCTGGATGATGTATGTGACGATACCCGGTTATTGAAATACGATATACGGGGTGCCTTCATCGTATCCAGTTGGCATAGTAATGCGCAGAGCATAAATTCAACTCGCGAAAAGTCTGCTGAGGACGTATACATATTTACATGTAATGCGTATCTACTTTTATGCAATATCACGTCCGAAAGTTGAATTTTATCCGCACGCGAAAAAGAATAAATTAGATAAAAAGCGAGAGACATAGCTAATCTTTTTAGAAAAGGAAGAAAGAGAGAAAACTGTAATTCGGAAACATATATCGGAGAGAGAACTATTATTGTATTCCTCTATGAAAAATGTAGATTTTTTTTTTTTTTTTTTTTTGTAACTTGTTAATATTTAATATATCAAAGGCATTAAATAAATAAAATTATTTATAACTAATTACGATAAAATTGGCTTTGATATATAAAAATTACAATAATCAATTAAATAATACAATATATTTAAACTAAACTGCTGATTACAATTTTACTATTCGCGCATTATGGATATATATGTGGAAAGGAGTAGCGATATCCTTTTTTTTTTTTTTAATTATCGTGAAAAATTAAAAAAACATTTTGAGGAGAAATATAGATATGTATATGTGTTATTTAAAATAATGAAACTCTTGGGTATCTAACGCACAATACTATGCCGAGATTCCATCAATTCGTACGTATCTCACTATCCTATTTGTTGGAGAAGGAACACTATCGCCGCGCAACTTCGTGCGAAATATCGACTGCGACGTTACGAGCCGCGATTTACAGTCAAGCACGATTAAGTAGCTTAACTGCAAACTCTCCACTGCGTTTGGAACTTCGCCTGAAAGTTCCACTGCGTTTGGAACTTCGCCTGAAAGTTCCCCGTATGTAACATGGGGCCGGGTTATAGTTAAGCCAATAATTTGGACTATTAATCAGCAACTGTTTGACGATAAAGCTAAAAAGAAACTAGACCGGCCGCTATGTTAAAGAATGACGCATCAAATTATTATTACTTCAGCCATTCTTTCGTAACAGATAAAGCATTGTTTATTGGCATCAATTTACAATGATTAACAATCTTCGCTGTTTTTATATGTCAGTATCGTATCGAAAGTACAAAGTAATGTTTGACGCGAGAATCTCTCTCTTTTCTCACTCAACAACTCGTAATTAAATGTATCATCAACGTTATCAATAGCTTATTTTCGACATTAAACATCTCTTTCGTATCTTAAATTTTTAATACAATTTGCTTTTAATATTAAACTTTTTTGCAATCGATTAATTCATTGTAATTTTGATTAGGAAATTTTTATGAAACTTGATGTTCAAATATTGATATTTAATTTTTTTTTTTTTTTTTTTAATTTATAGCTTATAGTATTTGAAAATATATTATAATTTTTCATAAATTTTTTCTTTTCAGATAATGTTAGAGTTCGTATGAGCCAGAAAATTTATGAGAAGATAGTGTAATTCGTAACATACATATAATCCCCACAGAATGCGAGATAATCTTTGGAATATCTACTTTATCCCCAGAATCTTAAAAGGGTAAATAAAGGGTCTGCAAGTAATCCTACCTGTCCTGTTCGAATTAAAGCTTACATACATACATAGCGATTTTGTTAAATTTTACCATAAATAAAAAAAGACAATAGTTTTAAATTTCTTATTTGTCTGCGAGTGTCATATTGACGAGTTATTAGCAAAAGTCATCTTGATCTAAAATGGTTATTGTTAACAAATGTGTGTGTGTGTGTGTGTGTGTGTGTGTGTGTGTGTGTGTGTGTGTGTGTGTGTGTGTGTGTGTGTGTGTGTGTGTGTGTGTGTGTGTGTGTGTGTGTGTGTGTGTGTGTGTGTGTGTGTGTGTGTGTGTGTGTGTGTGTGTGTGTGTGTGTGTGTGTGTGTGTGTGTGTGTGTGTGTGTGTGTGTGTGTGTGTGTGTGTGTGTGTGTGTGTGTGTGTGTGTGTGTGTGTGTGTGTGTGTGTGTGTGTGTGTGTGTGTGTGTGTGTGTGTGTGTGTGTGTGTGTGTGTGTGTGTGTGTGTGTGTGTGTGTGTGTGTGTGTGTGTGTGTGTGTGTGTGTGTGTGTGTGTGTGTGTGTGTGTGTGTGTGTGTGTGTGTGTGTGTGTGTGTGTGTGTGTGTGTGTGTGTGTGTGTGTGTGTGTGTGTGTGTGTGTGTGTGTGTGTGTGTGTGTGTGTGTGTGTGTGTGTGTGTGTGTGTGTGTGTGTGTGTGTGTGTGTGTGTGTGTGTGTGTGTGTGTGTGTGTGTGTGTGTGTGTGTGTGTGTGTGTGTGTGTGTGTGTGTGTGTGTGTGTGTGTGTGTGTGTGTGTGTGTGTGTGTGTGTGTGTGTGTGTGTGTGTGTGTGTGTGTGTGTGTGTGTGTGTGTGTGTGTGTGTGTGTGTGTGTGTGTGTGTGTGTGTGTGTGTGTGTGTGTGTGTGTGTGTGTGTGTGTGTGTGTGTGTGTGTGTGTGTGTGTGTGTGTGTGTGTGTGTGTGTGTGTGTGTGTGTGTGTGTGTGTGTGTGTGTGTGTGTGTGTGTGTGTGTGTGTGTGTGTGTGTGTGTGTGTGTGTGTGTGTGTGTGTGTGTGTGTGTGTGTGTGTGTGTGTGTGTGTGTGTGTGTGTGTGTGTGTGTGTGTGTGTGTGTGTGTGTGTGTGTGTGTGTGTGTGTGTGTGTGTGTGTGTGTGTGTGTGTGTGTGTGTGTGTGTGTGTGTGTGTGTGTGTGTGTGTGTGTGTGTGTGTGTGTGTGTGTGTGTGTGTGTGTGTGTGTGTGTGTGTGTGTGTGTGTGTGTGTGTGTGTGTGTGTGTGTGTGTGTGTGTGTGTGTGTGTGTGTGTGTGTGTGTGTGTGTGTGTGTGTGTGTGTGTGTGTGTGTGTGTGTGTGTGTGTGTGTGTGTGTGTGTGTGTGTGTGTGTGTGTGTGTGTGTGTGTGTGTGTGTGTGTGTGTGTGTGTGTGTGTGTGTGTGTGTGTGTGTGTGTGTGTGTGTGTGTGTGTGTGTGTGTGTGTGTGTGTGTGTGTGTGTGTGTGTGTGTGTGTGTGTGTGTGTGTGTGTGTGTGTGTGTGTGTGTGTGTGTGTGTGTGTGTGTGAATTCCTTTTATATGTATATATATGTTACAAATCTGCTTTAAGCATTTTATTTTTTTATGGAAGGTCAGAGATATATTACATACATTATATACGCTTTATGCCTTAAATTTTATACGTCTCTCTATTAAGACATCGTTATGTAAATTAATGTAGTTACGAGATAAGATCTTTTTAATTTTTTTTCCGCAAACACATTTTAAATCATAATATTTTTCCATTTCGTTTGCATTTTTATCGGATAGCGAACGATGTGATTGATTCGCGAAACAAATCTTTAGAATACTGCATCGCTTAAACGAAACTTGTACTTGGTCGGTACACGGGAATACATCCGCGTGTATCTTTCCACAAGCGAAATATAACTCGCAACGATTCTTTTTCCCAAACGATACAACTACAAACGGACTGTTTATTTCCTGCGCATTAATCTCGATCGAGAGGAGATCACTTTCTATCTTTCTCTCTTATTCTCGAGGTACACAATTAACGATTGATCGATGGCCAGTGGTCTTTTATTTCGTTTTAAACTGCGATCCCTTTCAACTACACCGTGCATAAGCCGAATTTACACGGTTCGCTTTTGATGAGCATTCCGAATAAATCATCCAACACGAGTGCATCGAGCAAACGTGAATTTTTGTCGAAGCGTATCGTCGGAAGAGTATTACTCAATATCGCCAACAGCAAATTACACAATATAATTTTAATAAATTTAATTACAATGTGTATAATTCATTGCATAATTTACAATTCGATTGTCAAATTAATATTACATGCTATTGACGCGGCGGCCTTACGCGGTCTTGTCGCATTTCCGGTCTTTCGAATAAATATCATGAGCAATCATTTACATGCGTCTTTAGCAAATTTGAGCTTATTGAATTTATTACCGATATTATATATATGCGTTTTATGATAACTTTAGCAATTTAATAAGCTATCACGTATATTCTTAACTTTGCGAATCATTGAAATTCTTTCTCCGATCTTACACTTGAAATAAATTCAATTTTATATTTACTACTTCATTTCCATTGCCCGAGTTTTCCATATCATCTTCCGGCTTGAAATAATACAGCGATAAAGCATTTTGATTGTACCACAGGTGTTAACACTGTTCATTACAATTTTGTTTGGCGATATCTAATTTATACACGATTAAATAATTAATTATTACCCTCACACTCCGTCTATTGTATTCGGGATAATAATTGAGAACGAACCGCGTAAAATCATCTCTCCTGAGGGCGTTATTTCCGGCCAACTCGCGGAATATCTGATTCGTTGCTGGACGGTTCGCAATTTACTGTACGATTAAGCGTGTTCGGCCGCGGAATCTCGTCTACGGGACCGCGATCTCGTATTCGTGCAGCAAGAGAGGCAGAGAGGAGAGAAAAGCGAGAGCGAACTCTGCGAACGCGAGCATATGCTAGAGATCGAGCTTATCTTGAATCGCGAGGTTAGTCACGCCTGTTTCTCTCTCTCTCTCTCTCTCTCTCTCTCTCTTTCTCACCCGAGGATGCTTTCACACCCTGCGGCGCGGCTTTAACTTGGTACGAAACTTAGGTACCGCTCACGCCGAAAACTTCAATCTCCAGACATGCGCGATCCTAACGAGATGGGTCTTGCCGACGGTCCCTTAATGAACTCGATCAATGTTCAAGCACACATTCAAGCGGTCCCCGCGTGTAATGACATTGCGCGCGCGATATTGTTTTCCAAAGAATAGTATTATACATAATGCGATCTTTTTCTTATCTCATACGAAAATGTAGCGTAAGATGAAATTGAGAAAATTTATAGAAAAAAGAAAGTTGATTTTTTCATATAGGTCTTCTTTTTCGAATTCTCATTTATAATTAAATATATTTTATTAATTGCAACAAAATTTGATATTCTACACCTTTTGTTCAATAATATAACTCATACAAATATGATTACCGTGAATTATATAATATGTAACAAGTTGCAAATTATTATTGCTTTCAATCGCTAAAAGATGAGGAAGGATAGGTACTTGACCCAATCAGTGATAACCGAATATATGATTCAGAGCAGGGTTGGGAAGTAACGCGTTACTTGTAACGTCGTTACCGTTAACAGTTACCTTTTTTCGATAACGGTCGTTACTTTTTTCTATTTGCAACGATAACGGTAACGTCGTTACATTTTTACAGTAACGGTAACGGATTAGTCGTTACTTTTATCGTTATTTTTTGATTCTTTATTATCTCATATCTATTTCAATAGATGTATTTTTTGAAAAATATTTTGTAGCCTTCTATCATAGGCTGCATTCCGATAGTCGCTGCCAGTACTGAAAATCTATAGTAACGTAAATTATAAATTTTACAATACACTCTTAATAATATCAATATTTCTCTTATCAATATTTAAAAACAATGTTCGATAAAAATTTTCGACGAATTTGAAATTTGTAAATTACAATTTAAATTCTTATAAAGATAAGCGTATTGAAAAGTAAAGATATTAACATGAAAAATTAGAATCATTAAATAAGTTTAATATAAAAAAAAAACGCTTGCTATATAGAGACTAATTTTAGAGTTTTTAATTGTAACATAGATTATTAATATTGATTATTAAATAATTGTATAATCTAATAGCTTGTTTTAGCATTACAAAAAACGAAAACATAACGAAAAAGTAACGGTAACGGTAACGCGTTACTTTTTAAAATTAGTAACGAGTAACGGTAACGGAGTTACTTTTTACAAAAAATAACGGTAACGATAACGCGTTACTTTTATAGAGTAACGTTCCCAACTCTGATTCAGAGGCACCGTGTAACAAGCTTTGCAGCTTCGAAATTATAGCGGGTTGAATCGAAGTTGATACGATTAATTGGTTGCATGTCCGTGTTCGTTGCCACTTAGCGCCATCAACGAGACGAGTGCGATGAAACGTAATTATCGTTGCTCGGTTGAGACAGTAGTCCGTACTTGTTGCGGCGATATATACGCGTTATGTACGACGATATCATATATAATACATAAACACACTAGCACGTCATTCGTATACACGCCCCTCTTTCGTCCACGTGCAGCGAATGCATGTGCTCCGTGCATTCGCGAACACAAAACACGCTCTCAGCCCCCGGGGGCTCTACAAGGATAATTTAGGATAACTACGCCGGTAAAATCTACATATCAGGATCGTATACCTGGAAAACTTGGAACGCACTTCGAATTGAAGTTTTAACAGAAATCTTCCCGTCGGTCTCTTACTATAGTTACTACAACTGCACTCGATTCACATGCAGAGATTATCATAGTTTCTAGAATTTGCATACGTTAAAAGATACTTTGAAATATTTTAAAAAATTCTAAAGAATAATAATATTATATAGATAATAAAATGCAATACACGATCAATTTATAAAGAATTAAGTGAATTATTTTGTTTTACGAAGTCGCGCAAAAGTTGTTAAAAATCTCACTAAAGGTTACATAAAGGATATACGATTTCCTCGTAAGAAAATGAAACGATAAATTTGTGAGACGATTGAATGCGCACACAAAATCATTTTTATCAATGATATTGCATACGTGATTTCTCCATATTGCGTCAATCGCGTATGTTCGTAGATGCAATTGGTAAAATGTGCCACTTGCGATGTTTATCAATCCTGTACGAGACCGTGGAAATCAGTTTTCCGAGAAACCATTTTGAGTTTATTGTATCCGCGGAAATGGCATTTCCTCTGTTTCCAATACTCTCTCGTGCGGCGGAACCTTCCCCCGAGAAACTCATGTTAATAATAAACACATGCGAAGCTCGTGAGCGACTCTTCCTCGAGATTTCACGAATAGCAATTTCGCTTCATTTTGCTGTGCACATTTACGCATTTGCGATCGGAATGGTTGAAGCGCGTTAAATGTAATTAAAAAATTTAAAAAAATTATTTTACATAAATGATAAATAACATACGTACACATATTGGAGAATATAAATATCATTTTTACTTCCTCTCTTAATCTTCCGAGATTAAATGAATTATTCAATCGTAATTTGAATTAATCAAGCGCACATTTTTATTTTTCGCGATCATTTTCAACGATTTTAGTCATTTATGTACACTTTCTACTGGTATAATTCCTTAATAACGTTATCGATTAATTCATTAAAAGGTCATCCAACACCGTAGCTGCATTTTCTGCTTGTCGTTAGCCAGGCGCCTACGAATTCTACCTTCCGACCTTATCTCTTTCGCGAAGCTCCCGATGCCTCGCTTCTTTGTCGTACTTTCGTTGTATTCTTATTGCTTTGTTTTTTAGGGTGTACTTCGTGCTCAATAGCCAACGCTCCCGATAGCCGGACCGTGATTTCACTCGGACTTAACTAGCTTGCATTTTCACGAGACTCTCCGTTCGGACTTCTCCATCTTATCGCATCGCGTCATTCCTTCTTTCATTGATTCTTATGTGTATTTAGGAATTAATAATTGGATGAATTATTACTCGAAAATATTAGTATAATATACACGTAGGAAAATTAAGACGAGATCAATTTTGAAAGATATTTTGATTCGATTATTTTCAAATAATTTAGTGACAAAGAGAGGCGAATTCTATAGTTAGTTTTGCATACTTAATTATATTCTAAATCTTTTTACGATATTTTTAAACACAAATTGATCAGAGAGATAATAAATAAAGAAATACATTTTATTTTTGTAAAAGCGATTTTTAATAAAGTTTTATATATCACAAGTGCGACTCATTAATGATAATCCGAAGGAAGTTTTCTCATACCTCGCGTCAAAATCAAACGCGAAAACGCATCTACGTTTTCAACTCCGAACTCTAAATCGCAACGCGGATGTACCGAAACCAGAAGAGGATGGGGAGTGAAACGCATTTAGATACGAACCGCATATGCATGACCGCGTTATCGACATTGCCCGCGTGCAAATCGCAATTTTTTTTTTTTTCCCCCATTTCGTGCGAACGCGGTAGATCCCAATATACGCTCCGAGCATACGCAGCGGCAGATTTGTATATAGCACCAACGCCGTTAACACCCGTAGTCCCTCTAAAAGCCGAGCTTAAGGGACTTAACAATCCGCGTTTCACGTAATCTCGCATGAATCTTCATCGTTTGCATTCCCGTCGTGCCGACCCCATACGCCGCATCCACGTGTTCCTAATCTCTCTAACACGCACGAGTACCGATGCGTGTACCGATCTTAATGTAGACTGTAGACAAGCCGAAAACGATAGAGGAAAATTGACAAAGGAGAATAGAGAAAGGATAGAGATAACGGAGAGGGAGAATGAGATAAGATGATTTTAGCTAAAACTGTGTTATCGTAAAGAAAAATTTATTGAAATATAATAAATAATAATCATGATTAAAATATAATGACTATTCTAATAAAAGTCACGAGGTAAGAAATTTACGGAATCGGGGATTATTTTCAATTAGGCAATGTATAAAAAGGGAAGAAAATTTTATTATATACTAATATCTCTTTCTCGGATACGCGGAACGCTAAATAAAAAATACAAAAATAAGTAAAAAATACCGCAGAAGTTAACGTCAACGTTTCGCCCGTATGTAACTCAAACTGGCTAAAAAAAGTTAGAAAAAAGAGAATGAGAAGGAAATTAAACGTAAAAAAGGGTGGACGAGACTATGAGAATGATTATAAAAAGAGAAATATCTCGACGAGAATAGAGAGAGAGAGAGAGAGAGAAGAGGAGAGAACACGAACGAGGAGGACGAAGGCTATTACCCGCGTCACAGGATACAGCCGGATACCGACAATCCTGTTGTACATGCTTTGTACAGATCCATGGTCTAACCTTTCGTATGTTGTATTAGGCTGCCTGAAGCGTTTACGATATCGCAAGATAACGCGAGAAACATGAACTTCACGATCTTCTGACGTTTCAAAAATAGCGTTGCGAATTATAATGCTTATTCGCGTAGATTGCTTCAAAGTGTATAAAAAAAAATGATTTTTTTTCTATAACGGTTATATGCGTATAAAGAATGCCCAACAATCATTGCATTTATTCTCTTTATATCTATGGATGTATAGTAACTTCGTCCTTTTTGTAAATATAAATTTAATTTGAAAAAAAAAAAAAAAAAAAATGATATTATCAAAAGGAAATTCTGATTGTTACACAGCATACTCTTTAAACTGCATTCTCTTTTTTGTTTTACGATCAATTCGCGCGAAAAGAAAACAGCACCTGCATTACGTTCGTTCAATCGATGTAGATCTTAACATGAACATTACCAACTCGTGCTCTTCGTCGCGAATTATGCTCGGTCGAGCACAGCTTGTCGATAACGGCAGCACAACTAACTGAAATCAACGATCGAATTTTGCGCGAGCCCTCGCAGTTGCATAGGTCCGGTTTATCGCGGCCGGCCCTTGTCACGTATCGAACCTATTGGCCGATCCCCGGTAGAGCTATCGTTACCCGGATCGCAGGTATGCGACCGACACGGCGCATCGGTTTCACCATCTGGCACCGGCTGTACCATCGATATAACGGCGGTTAGGGTTAAATTCGAGAGAACGAACGGTAGCTCCGGTATGCGGATTAAGCTCCGCTCGGACGGTCATATCCCTCGCCGCCGACAGATTTCTCGGCTGCTCTGTGATGCGTGAAATGGATACACGTGGAGCGACATGTAGATCCAAACAATAAGCGGTATTATTAATCTTGCCGCGGCTGTTACGATCAGATTATAGACCGATCATCGTCATTCTTCGAGCATCGTTGTATTAACGAGAAATGATCTGTCTATGCGTTTTGCTTATATTTTATCTCATCTTCGAACTTCCCGATTATTGAATATTCGATGTAAAGGTAAAGTGTAAACTTAAAAAAAAAATAGACATCTTAGAGAAAGCTCTTTCTCTCTTGCAAATGCAAAAAATAGTCTATTGGAATATTTTTTTCATTTATGTCCTTTGCATTTTTTTTATGTCTGCTAAAATTTGATCCGATGATTTTTTAGCATCCTGTGTGCATAGTTGCAAACGGTAAAACGGATAGAACGTAATGGTGCGGTACATCCTTCTATCGATATTTCAGATAATCCTGGGCAGATCGTGCAGTAGCCCATAGAAACCGGGGACCAGGCTGTGTAAACCACGCACACACACACACACACACACACATACACATTGCCTGGTATCGGTCATGTATTTATTAAACATAGTCCCACCCCATGATCATTTACCCTGTATCCCTTTTAGCCTCAGGAAATGATACGCGGGATGAACACTATCGGTTTATACTTTTCCCTCCTATTCGGAAAATTCCGAATGAAACGCCTGACAATTACATCTCTTTTTGATCAATGATCCGTTCGATGTGTTTCTCGCTTTTCTCTCGTTCATGTATCTGTATTATATATATGTTGTATGTGTGTGTGTGTGTGTGTGTATGTATGAGAAGGAAGGAGAGAGGAAGAGAGATTTTTAATTCTCTTTTTTTCTATTTCTTTCTCGCTACTATATAAAAGTTATAACGAGAAAAGAAAGAATACAGCGTTTTGCTCGTCCGCATTTATCGAATGTTATTGTCCGTATTGTTATAAATTGTAGCATATCTACAAGCTAGAATAAATCAATGGTTTTTGAGATCAATTGAAAAGATGGAGGATGCCCTTTAAAGAAAATACACAAAGTAATATTTTTTATTTAATTTAAAAAGAATAGAAAAAATATTAAATTGATAGAAAAGCTTTAACTTAGTTGGAAATTAATCGTTAATGATTAAAAATTACAAGATTTTTAATGAAGCGATACTGATAATGATCATTTTCAGCCTAAATATAACAAGGAATCGCACACGGTATGTTTAAAGTAATATATAATATCGATAACAGATTATCTCCAAAGTAAAAGCGTACACAAAAACATAAAGGGATATGAAATACAATATAAGAGAGATGAACTTTAATTTAATTAAAATATCTCGTGTCTTCAGTTTATTTAAATAATAAAAATATATAAAAAAGATATTATTATTCCGAATATAATTATAGTAATGAAAGATAAACTCTGAAAATTGAAACTTATTTTACAATTAAATATTGTAATTGAAAATATATGAAATTTTATCAAAGAAAAAACAAAATATATTATATTAATACGGGAGAGATAAAGAATATAAGATATAATGAATTAAAATCACGATTTTGATAAGTAACTTGAGTAGAATTTAATCGCGCAACATTTTATTTATATTACATTCCGAATCGTCGTATATTGTGTACTGGCGTTTATCGAATTTCGCAATACATAATTATTTAGAGATTACATCGCAACAGTTAACGCACGAGTATGCGTTATTGTAATTTCCATTGTTACAATCTCAATGGTGCATCTTACCGCCATGATATCCGGTGAATGGAACACATTTTGCGGGTACAATAGAAGTCGAATAATCGATATCGAGTGTCGAACGTGCGAAATCAAACATTGAAGCCGTCCATTATGTTACGTTGAATATCGAAATGTATTGTATAGTGTATGGAAAAGTGCTTGTATCGCATCGCAGGCCCACCGACGTGAATTAACATTAAAATTGAAAGCGTCAGAATAAAATCATTGTAACGCGGTACGCCTTGTCGTCTTGAAACACCTGCACTCGAGCTAGATTGACGTTTCGGAGTTTGGTATAATAATAACATATAACACGCGATGTATGACATGTGCGATCATTCGCAGAAAAAAGTTTATGAAATTATGTTTTTCACATCTCTTGTTTTAAGTAGCTGCCCAATCTCTAAGTAATTAAACTTATTGTTAAAGTATAGCGCGTTTTGTCAAAAATATTCGATATATTCATACTTATTGTTAAATTAAATTACGCAATGATTAAACATAATATTTTCTTTGAAAAAAATTAATCAACATTTTTTTGACATTATTTTATATTATTACTAGACTCTAAATCATTGCGTTTAATAACCTCCGAATAATGTTGTATAGCAATAGTTAAAAAAACGTATAAATTATAAAATCAATAAAAATTTATTATATATGACAATCTTTTAGATTTATGTCGTTAAACAAATTAATTAATTTCTTTTGCACTATGATAGATAAAATATATCCATTCATTAAAAAAAAAAAAAAAAAAAAAAAAAAAAAAAAAAAAAAAACGATGTTTCATTTACTGAGAAATTACCAAGACATCTTTTAAATCGCTTCTTTTAAATATTGTAATTTAAATTTGCGACTGAGAATAATTATAATTTTTCGATACGCGGTTGCGTTCAAAGTTCTGATGCTTTAACAAAGATGCAGAACAAAGATTTCGTTGTTTTTACATGAAGTTTCACTTTCTGCGCTCAATCGTCGCTCCTCCTGACTATCGATTTACGATCATCTGAAAGGCAGAAATCAATTCCGGGCGATTATTTGTTCCAGAAGTGAATCCGAACAAGTCTCTCTTTCTCTTTTTATTTTTTTCTCTCTTTGTCTCGCCAAGTAGAAGCTGAACAAAATTGCGCGGTCGCTGATATTTGCACGGGCCGCGCGAACGCACGTGCAACTCGATTGAAAATCGCGCAAACACTCTATGCATATTTGATTCCACAACGCAACGTATTCCCGTTAAACCCGTGACAAAATCGCGCGATGGCGTGTTTCCACTCCGCGAACGGGACCTCCGTTGATGAGGCAATTACGTACATTCGATTCGAGTGTACCTCATTACACGGCTGTCGTGTCTCATGACAGAATCGACTAATCGTTTATTCTATGACTAAATCCTGATTTATAATGTGGCAAAAATTGATCGTTTATTAACGACGTTGATCTACCGTCTTTCAATTATTAACAATTCAAAATATATCGTTTATTTTTAATTGCTAAAATAATATATTAGCTATTACCATATATATTAGATATTTTATAAATTTTTTTTATAAATATATAAACTTTTATGTCTGACAATTTTTCTCTCTCTCTTTCTTATAATTATTAATATTTTTAAATACCCACATTCTGTTTAAGAATATTTTTCATTAAATAAATAAAAAAAGCTTGCAAGTCACAAAAATTTGTAAAAATGTTGTAAACAATTACTGGAAAAGATTTTTTTTTTTTTTTATTTATTTATTTATGATGATTTCACATACAAATGTGAAATCCCCTCCCGCTTATTTCATCCAAATTTACACAGCAACGTTATTAAACTCTCACATAGAGGATTTAGAGAATGTATAACTGTGTACGGTAAATTTCCGATTTTAATGAACTTATGATAATCGACGAGTGTCGAAGCCGCAGTAAATTTTGTGCAAAGCGGTAAAACAGATAATCTCCGCGAAAACGCTTTCGACGTTTTCGTATAATACCAAAAAGGGTCGGCGGCGTTATTACAGTGATCTCTAAAACGCTTTCGATTAACGAGCCAACGCCCACGATCGATAGAAAATACGTGTTGCGCGAGCTTAACATCGACAAACTTAAGCAATGAATCTTTTATATATTTTTATCTATGTATGAATACATTTTATATTATTCCTGTATGTAATAAAATATAAATACATATTTTTTTTATCCATTCTAACTTTCCGCTTAATTTAAAAATTATTATGTGGTGTAATATGACCATTATATTATAAAAAATAACATTTTTTTATAAAGAAGAATTTCTTGTAACGCCTAGAAATGATTTATGAAAAGCATAGGTTTTTTTCTTCGTGAAAAAGAAATCGGGCTTTGAAAGAGTTAAAACTGATTTCATACCATTGGTAGCTATTGTGTACAACGATACTACAATGGCACGTCTGTGCTACCACGTTCGGAAATACATCGAATTAAATGAGAGCTTTCAGATGAATCGATGAAAGGTCACAAACACGCTATGGCACCGCAGAAAGCGAATATGTGAGAGGGATTTCAAAAGTTTCTCCGGTATATTATATATACGTCGCACCGAGACGATATTTCTACGGGAAATCTACGGAGTCGATCCGACACACTCCAAGATGCGTTATATGCCCGAGGGAGATTTGATGTTATCTCTCGTCGTTCGTACTGTATTATCTTACAAATCTTCACCATAGATTTGAACAACGCGAAATTTTCCTGAGATCATATGACATTAGTCGACATGTTATCTATAAACAGATTAATATAACATTAGGTTAACAAATTAAAAAAAAAAAAAAAACATGTTTAACGCTTGATATATAATCAAAATTATCGTAGTTATTACAATTTTTTAATAAGGAATCTTTATCTTTAATAATATAAAATATCGAATATGATCTTGGACTAATGATTTCCTGTCGTTGTGGAAGTTGATTAAAAAAATGCAAATAATTCGAAGAAGGAAATAAGAATTCATTTCGGCTTCGACATGTCGAGTTTACTGCGAGAGAATCGCTCGTAAATTCAAATCGGACAAATATATGCGGCCCCAAAATCATTTGATCGATGCCCAGTCAATTCCAATATCAAACCGCGACTACGATCAGCTATCGACATTTCGAGAAAATGAAGAATTTAAAAAATTGTACCGTCATAATGGTGAGACTTTCACAATGTAAAAATAAATTCTGAAATTGACAATAGTATTCTGCTAATTAGAAACAGTTAGCTTTGCATCAAGTCAGTTCAATGTTAATTGTTTTATTGAGACGACAATCATCAGACAATCATTAAAAAGCTTGTTGGATTTAAAATATTTGAAAGAACTTTTTTAAATTATTATCAACATTTATATAATTTTGTTTAGATCTTTCTTGTATATATAAATGCTATTTAGAGTATTCATATTCATATCTTGGACAAAAAAAGTACTGTATAATTAATAAAAATTCTCATTTTCTATCTGCCTTTTAAATTAAAGAACCTAACATTTAACTTTTTAAATGTAGAGTTAAGAACTGATAGTTTTTTTTTATTTTACACAAATTAAAAGCTATACATGCAAAACTGTTTAATTCAATGAGTCTAATTCTTATTTTACTTAAACATAAAACGCGTGCAATGTAAAGATTGAGTAATAAAGCGTAATCAAGCGGATGGCCAACCACAAGCGAGAGCAGTTCAGCAATGCTCACCTTTACGGTGAGTACAATTCGCGATATAATTTCGGACCCAGCAATTTTCTTCGCCTTCATCCTCGCAAAGCTTAAATCCCGCTCGAGCGGCACGGCGGGCACGATTAAACGTAATCATATATTATCGGGTTATATCGCGAGCGCCGGCGCCGGCCGGCGCTGACGCAGCTACGTAGGTCTTATATCAGAGCGAAACAATTTTCTCTCTAGATCCACGTATTAGAGAATCGGTGAAAAATATCTGAACATTCCCTCCTCGAGACCGCTCCATTCATGTGAAATATTTTTGCCAAGGATGCGCATCGTGAAAAATAGTACGCGCGTGTATTAAATCTTTCAGTAGCAAGTTTTATTTGAAAAAGGCTTCGGGAAAAGAAGCTTTAGGTCGAACACGTTTACGAATTATGTTATTTTTAAATATTCTCGAGAAATTTTGAGAGTTTCAAATATAAATTTTTCCGATATTATAGTTTGTAGTTTCATCTTACACTATAATTATAACATAAAAAGTGACAATTAAACTGTATATTAATTAAATGATAAATATAAATTTTTATCTTTTTTCAAATTTCCTGAATGACTCAAATTGTAATTCAGAAAATGTTCATGACAAACATAAAAATATTAAATAACTCTAAAACTTCGCGCACATTACCAACGAAAAAGTATATGATCGCTATCGTCTATGGTTTAAAGAAGAAAAAGAGTTTAAGGCTTACAAGGATTACAAAGTGCCAGGAGAATCGCGGAACTCGCCGGTTGTTTTTTCTTAATATTACTCTATGTTTCTCTGTTCGCTTCGTTGGGGTTAATCCCCATTAGCGGAATCACGGGTGAAATTATAATAAAGCTGAGCGGAGCGGTTAAAGCTGCGCCATGTGTTTCAGGCGCGTATCTGCGCGAAACGCAGTCAGCGTGCAGTGTATGCAGATGAGGAGAAAACGGACAATTTTCCCGTAGTTATGGACGTATAGCGAGGTACGCGTTAAATCTTAATGGAGGAAAGTAGCTTATAACGCAGAGCCGCTATCGAATGCGCAGGCGATGTGCTAGATGATCGGCGCCGCTTATTAATCGCCGCTGGTGCATTAATATTAATGGACTATCGATACTCGCGCGTGGATAAAAGCTATTTAATAGGGCAGTTAATAGCGTTGTGCACGAGGTTACCTCTCGCCGTTACCAGGGCCCATTAGCGAAATTATATGAAATCGCGGCAAAATCAGACGGTATTGTTGTCTTAGACGGATGTATTGTAGGATCATTTTAGTAATGTTGGCATCGATGATATTTAAAGGAGGCAGCAACTAAAAGTTCCTGCATTCAAAATATTCTGATTTTTAGAGTTTCGATTATTTTTCGCAATTATTAATGCAATTCAGATTCAACAATATATTAATGTCATTTTTATATAGTTAATAAAACAGCTATATAGAGAGAGAATATTGTGTGTTTGTGTGTTGAAAGGGATAGGGAGGGAGTTGTAAATAATTAAAATCATAAATATCTTTTTTGCTAAAATGATCGATAGGCATATCTTGATTAAAAAATTTGAATAATGAACTAAATGATTCAATTATAATTTAATATTAATATAATTTTTTTAATAAGTTTCGAAAAAGAATTCTAACATTATTGTTGCGATAGATCGGTTGATGTTAATGTTTTCTGATGTTGCAAGATAAAATCGGATCGACATCATTTTCACCGATCATCATCAGTGACCGCTTATCTCTCAGCGGATGCAGTCTAAACGCGAAGTTATGCTTATCGATCATTCGAACGGAGTTGACGAGAGAGCAGCATCATAACTTTGTCTGTTCGATCAGCTTCCGTGTTTCGCTGGGGACTTGCTCGAAGCGGTTAGCGATTCTTCTCGTCGACAAGACAAGGCAGAAGCTCAACAATGCACGAGAAGCACATGGAAAGTCGGGGAACGAAGAAAAACGAGCGTAGAGAGAATTTTGTGCTTGGATTTGAGAGATCGCGAAATATTATATACAAATTTAAAATAAATTATGTATAAATATTCACCAGTTATATATAAATATTAAAAATAGATTAAATGCTAAAAAGAATAAGAAAACAAATAGAGAGAGAGAGAAATAGAGAGAAAGAGGGAAATATGAAATGAAAGATTTATAATTGAATATGTCAAAAATGAGAGTAGAGGTTTTATGAGAATAAAATATCCGGATAACATACGAGCGTTTAAATGTTAATGAAGTTATTATCCATATATATTTCCAAATTATAATTTTATCAATTTTTTAAACTCAGATTTATTAATTGATAAATAATAAAAAGGATACGTCACATATACGTAACATACTCTTTGACATGAAAGATAAGAAAGAGACAGAGATCCAACCGTTTGTTCAGCGGGAAGCAAATCACGTACAACGTCCTTCGCGGGCTACCGAATTGAATTTCGGACAACACTTACTAGGGCGGCTTCATGAATAATGCACTGGTCGAGGCCAGCGGTTGCGAATATCGCGCCTGGAAAAGTGTTGACCCTTTCAACTAAGATAGATGGGACATCCGTTGATTATCAAAGACAAACGTTCTCTCTCTCTCTCTCTCTCTCTTTTTTCTCCTCACTGTATGCGTGCATGGCTGACGTTGCCAGCCGTCCCCGGCCGCGGGCCCCGGGGTCCGCATACGTGACCCCTCAGGGTGGCGTGCCGCGCGAACGTTCCACTGATAATTTACAAGGACGATAGAGAGCCTGAATAATGACGCTGCTCGTGTAAACTCGACCTCCCGTGAGGACGCTTCGTGTGCAAAATTAAAAGTGAATGCATTTATAGCATCGAGGACAACTATGTAAATAGAGTTAATTGTCTTTTTGTTCTTTTTTTGTCCTTTGGTGCACGATATCGTTTCCCGTAATGCTAAGAATCATTTCTGTAAGAATTTATTCTTCAAACGTGGAGAAAAAAAACCCTACACACATTCCCAAAATTTATACGATATTAATTAAAAAATTATAAAAATAATATTAGAAATATTAAAGCATTATTTTCTTTCTCAACTTCCAGTTGAGATAAGAATTTCTTCGCTTTTTCTATTGGATCTATACTGTATGCTTATAATTATATAAGTATTTCTAACTGTTTAAAATGATTGCGTTCTTCGTCAACTCGAATGGTCAGATGATATCGTTGCAATCCATGCGCGAAACGTAAAAATGGACGAACGTTTCAAAAAGATTCGAAATGTCACAAGGTGATTCGTCTCGTACGAGAGTCCGCCGATGCAACGTAATATCTGACCGCATGCGAAATAAGGTGATACACTCTGCAGCCACTATTACATTTCATTGCACGACATTAGACGAGATTACGTTGCTTCTCGTAATGTTACGTCGAGCCTCATGACTTAATGGCTTATTTCATCATCATTCTCTCTGGATACATAATACGTCTCTCGCCGTCGCCATTTTTAAGTGTGCCTCTGAGAGCTTGCGCGTTTTGCTACCATTTGCATAAGCGTTGCATAATCGCGATATGGTAAACGCATGCAATCGTATCTACTTCCTCTCCGATTCACGCCAATGGAGCGTGTCGATTATTGTCATCTTTATCTGTTATCTGTCATTATGTTCTTAGAACTTTTAAATTCTTGTCAAAGATTATGTATTGTTGTTGCATTCTGTAACGCTTTTTTATTAAAGAAAATTCTATTTCTGTCCAATATTTGATAATTTTTATATTTAATGTTATTCAGTAATGCTATACAAACTCTATGATGCATTTTTTTTTACGAATCTAAAATTTATTATTATTATTTTTTTTTTTTTTTTTACGAAAAAGTTAAATGAAGCATTTGTTATAAATTTTAAAATTAAATAGATACTTTTGTGACTAAAAGCTAACACAAAGTTCAATTCAAATCCATTCAAGATAAAAGTAAAAAAGAAATAACATTTCCACGTGTGTAATCCTCGAGTTTAATCTCGAAAACTTTGATTTTCAAACATTTGAAAGACGTATTTAAAAAAAAAAAACCTACTCGAAAAGCTAATAAAAAAAGAATTGTTTTAAATTTTCGTCTAATAATTTTATTTTGTGTAAGAGATATTGTATATTAAATTTACAGTAAATGGCGAGAGCAAGAGTTGATAAGTCTGTAATGGTCAATCGACGTCTTATTCAGCGATTCAAAAAGGAAATCTTTAGTGGCTGCTGAAATTCGCTTTTAGTCTACTAGCCGGTTCCCGGCTTCCACGCACGCGCCTCACACATGAGAGTGCACGTGCACGGACATCATTAATCTTGCTTGACCGATGATCAATGACCTCTCTTATTGACTACGGCGTACGAACATGCGAGCGTCCCACGGGCGACTATCAGTGCGTACACGCGGTTCGTCTACGAAAGCGTTTCTAACAAATATGATTTATACGCACTGTGAATCATAATCTTAATTAAAGTACTGATATATATATATATAAGAGTCTATGTGTATGCGTATGTGTAAAGATTAATTTTCTTAGAATCATACTTATTGTCTTTTAAGATATTAATTGCATAACTTTAAGATAATGTATTAATTTTATAACGATAAGGACTAAGTTACAATTTATTTTTTTATAACAACACGTTGTCAATAACAATATACAGCAATTATTAATGCATCGAAAAAGAGAACACATTAAAGTAAAAAATAATTATTTATATTTTAATATATTATATTTAATACATAAATAGTTAGCAGTGAGTTATATAGTTAAGTTAGTAGTAAAGATCAATTTATAAGTATGCCACGTTAGGCGGGACACGTGCAGCTATTAGAATATGGCGAGAATTCTAATTGCGATAAATTTATCTCTCTCAATGAAATGCAATAGGGCAATAGGGCATTGTCTGCCGAGGCATGTAATTAGATCGGAAATATAATAACACCTGCAATAAACTCTTGATATATCCACCTACACAGGTACGTACAAAAGAGTACACGCGTAAAAGAGTGCACCTCGGTAAATAATACACGAGCATATATATATATATATATATTAGAAAATTTATATATTTTAGAAAATAATATATTTTAGAAAATTTATATAACGATGGTAAAAAAGTACATTCTTTATGAAAAATTTTCGAATTTCAAATTCACAACGTTAAATATTTTAATAAATAAGCGCCATAAAAAAATATTGATAATTATATTAATATATGAAAATCCATTTGGAATTAAGTAGAAAATGAAATTTTATTAACTATCTTCTTTATGTTTTTGAAACATTAAATAAATTGAAGTTTTAATTTTGCTTTGAGCGAAGGAAAAATTGTTTCGAGATCTTGTAGAAAATGATGCTTCATCATCATTATTATAAGTGCTTTTGGACATTCGGTATAATTGCCCCGTAAAACGGTGTCACCGCCATTGGGGTCGTAGGGATGCGAGCTATTCCACGAGTAGGCGGGGATTATTAATGATCACAAGCCGCCTTATCTTTTCCACTTCCTGTTCGGGATACATAATACCGTAGGCCGCCTCGCGCGCAAGTCGTTACATCGCGTCGTAACATTGTGCATACGACTTTGGTAGATTCGCTCTCGTCTCTCATCGTGCGTGCCCCTCGCGTTCGCGTAACCGCAGCGCTTGCATACGCACCCGCGAATTTATCATTGCGCGGAATCGTACCAGCGAGAAAGATGACTTGAGAAAACGATTAGTTATCCCCGATGGAAAATTTTATTGCTATTGTCACGATTAAGAGTATCGAAATATAGAATGTCACGGATGTTGCAAAATTATATGTGTCATTTTAACTCTAGAATACTTTTAATATTATACAATATTATTACATAACATAAATATAATTTCAACAGAAAATATCATTATCTAATGTATTATATTTGATATGCAAGAATGTTTTATTTAATTTTATTATACGTTATATGTAAGTTAAATGCCAAAACTTTTTCTAAAGAATTCATGTGAAAAAAAAAGTATTATTACAATATATAAAATGCTATAAATGCATTACAACTTTTTTTTTTTTTTTTTAAGAAACATAAGAAATAAAGAAATTATAAGAAAAATACTACTTTGTATCTCGAATAACTTATTTTCTCTCACGTAAACTTGATTTAAAAGATGGAGAAAGAAAATAAAAGCATCGTTTTTTGAATAAGCGCCAGCTTCTTATTAGCGAAATTAAAGAACACGTAAAAGTGCAATCGGCAGCTTCTTATGCAACTTTCTAAGGATATCACAGGCCTTCCTCCCCGTGCCGAAAACGATTCAACATTTCACATGTCGAACAAGAAATAAATCGAAGCTTTCTCGTGCGAGCTTTCGAGGGGTAGATTCAAATTTGCGATATTATTTGCTTTATGCCATACTGTACAGGCAGAAAAGATAGAGAGAGTATAAAGAACTGTGCAAATCCTTGGTAACATAGGGCAGGCGAACGCGAGACCGCCGTCCCCTGAAAATCGCTTCGCCTATAATAAGCCCAAACGATTGCTTCACGA
The DNA here is from genome assembly GCF_030449975.1 of Polyergus mexicanus. NCBI lineage: Eukaryota > Metazoa > Arthropoda > Insecta > Hymenoptera > Formicidae > Polyergus > Polyergus mexicanus. The sequence continues at coordinate 7,596,988 of NW_027223327.1, read as the reverse complement.
AATTGCTTTTCTTCAAACAGAGGCGTTTGATGTCGCGTCTTCTTTTTGATGGATCGTAATTGCACGCGTGTTAGTGCGCTCTGAGCTGTCGAGTCTTGCTATGGGAAAGACCGAAAGATTTCTTTAAATCTTTAGCCGGCGTTTCGTATTTCGTATTCATGGAAAAATGGGCGACACAGAAAAGTTGCTCTGCAGAGCATAAACGATTATAAAATATGCAATAAAATCTTATCATGGTATTAAATAGCATAATGTTAAGCGCATAAAATACACGTACAAAATATTTTACGATTCAGTATCTTTATATTATCCGGAAATTATATAGATTAAGACTAATATATTTAAAAATTGATCATTATTAATTATTTATTTAACATTTAAAAAAAAGTAATATAGGATATTTATCGAGATTTTCTTTCATGTATATCGCGTTATTGCCAAAGTTCTTCTTATAAAACACCGACAGAAAAGGGTTAATTATGATAGAATTAATTTTCTCGGTTAGTATTTCGTATATATATATATATATATTTCAAAACTCGTAAAAAATTTTTGGAAATATGAAATTTTTTTTTTTTTATTTTTTCACGTCGCCAATGAGAAACCGGCGCCTATTTCTAAGGAGAGAAGAGTGACATTTTTATATTTTTTTCTAGACATTTCTTAAATTAAATTCATGCAGGAGAAAATAAGATTTATAAATAAGAATAATCTGTGATATAAAATAGTATTTTTCTGACAATTTCTGTATTTCTCATACTTTTTTTTTCTTTCTTTCGTGAAAAAAATCTGAGAAAAATTATAATGCAAATAAATTGTATAATGCATTTATAGCATTTTATGTATTGTATAGTACAATACTACTTCATGTGGATTCTTACATTCAGAGAAAAAGAGTTTCGGTGTTAAATATAGCTTATATATAACATATAATAGAATAATAAAATATAATAATAATAAAACATTCTTGTATATCATCGACAGATAATGACACTCTCTCTTTTTCTACTCACCTGGAGAGAGAGTATGATTTTACAACGACCTTATTATTTCTGCTTGCAGCTCCTATACATCCTGGACAGCCTATAGGACAGCCATCGGACACTGATAGATTTTCTACAGGAATATCTGGTTCAGGTTTCATCGACGGGTAAATCCTTGATTTTAATATCTGAAATGAATTAGAAATTCTTTTATTTGCGTTACTCAATAAAATGTTAAATGTTTACATGATAATATAAATCGAATTTGCAATCCTTACAAATAATAACTGTATTTTTACCACGGAATTAGCATTTAAATTATTTTTAATTCGATAATTATTGATGTAAATGTAGTAAAGCTAAGAAAGGAAGGAGTAATTCTTGAGATACCCACATTTTGTTTGAGATAAAATATTTTCTTTCGGGAAAGTAAATTGTAAATTATGTACGTAAAACGTAATGAAGAAAATAACTAAGGTTAACGACAGGTTTCAACTATGAAACTACGAAACTTTAATTTCTCACTCTTGCGCGAGATCTACATATATTTTATCATTTTATTTACTATTCATTCTATTAAATAGACTTGCTGATATTAATTACTCACTACTTGTTTGATTCCAATTTCGTTATCTTCCTGATATCCTCGATCAAAGAAGAGGGACTTCGAGACTTCACTGATCGACGCGCGCTAACGAACTAATTTTGAATATTTGCTTTTTCTTGAAACTCATGTAAAAAATCATGTTTGTGGCGACATCTATCGAGAAATCAAATATGCAACCAACGTCAGTTTACAAATGGTTGACACCGGGTGTGCTGTCAACTGACATTAACTCTTATACGTTAAATCAAATGTTTTGATAATTACTTTCTGAATTATGAAGCTACTCTTGTACCTAGCATTGTTACAAAGTACGTGTATTTTTGTACGAGCTGTAAATAACGCCAGAAACATGACGAAGACGAGGTAATACGCCGTGCAACTTTATCGTCGCGAGGTTATATAGCATAAGAATATTTATTTTTCTACATAACTCGGTCTTTCAAAACTCGAGCCCGATATCATTGATAAACAGTTCGAAAGCGATCGATTTTTTTTTGTTGTTTTATTGTTTTTGTTGTTTTATTTACTTTTTTGTAAATTTGCTAAGGTTATGTTTTGAAATAAACATGATTATTTTGTTTCGAATCATCACATAAAAATATCATGAATAATTATTGTTATCTTAGGTATTAACGTATTCTCTCTTGAATTTATTAAAAACAAGATTTTTACATAGAATCTGAGTTAAAAAGTTATAGCAAAAATATAATATTCGTCATTGCATATTTGTAACTGAATGAATAAATAATATTATAATTGTTTGTTTCTTTGTTACGATAGCATGGGAAATGGAGACATGTTAGGCATCTCAGGGAATGGAATGTCTACACCTCACATCTCTCATTTAGCATCCGTAAATCCGTTCAGTATACTTTTATCGAACCCACAGCCAACCAGCTCGCAATCCAGCACGATGGATCTTAATACAATCAGCGGCCTTACTAATGGCAATATTCAATTCCCTCCTAATATGAATTTTGATGAAATATCAAGTTCAATTCCAAACAGAAAAGACAATCATAAAGGAACTTGTGAGGTTTGTACTTAAGTATAAAAATTAATATATTTAACTTGAGATATTTGGAATATTAAAAGAAGAGTTACAAGACAATTCAACTTTTACAGGTATACATGGGAAAAACTTGTGCGCAGTTTGTAGGAAACCAATCAGTTTATATTATATATCCCATGACACAGAAATTGCTCGAGGAGAAATTAATGAAGGCTTTTCAAGTTATCAATTTCTCAAAGTATGTTGTTAGTTGTTATATCAAGCATTAGAATACATTAAAATAAAACTTGTGAAACATACAAGATAACATTAATATCATATGTTAAATGAGGGAAGAAAAACTGAAATATTTTTAACTGTTTTATCATACAGTGAGCTTTCGTCAAATTGCGAAGGGTATGCGAAACCGTCTCTTTGCTATTCCGCTTTTCCAATATGTCGCGATACGACAACTAATACTCAGAAACCAAAAAACACAGAAGCGAGTACACAGCTTTTTAACCTCCTGAACTCGAGGCAAGATGATCTTTTTGATGACGGAGATCGCGAGGACACGGACGATTTCGCAAGACTGCGCGGTATTCACAAAAAACGTAGTCCCACGTTAAAACCGGTTTTTGACTTGGTGCCTAACGAAAACGGGAAATCGAGCAATAAGAAGATAATTAATCAAAGCTACGGAGACGCGCAGCATCGAGCATCTAGCAGAAACGAGATCAATCGTAAATTACGAAGGATATGTCGGGAGGAATGCGAAATGTTGGAAAATGAATTATGTAGAAAGGAATACGCGATAGCAAAGAGACATCCGTTAATCGGGCATCAAGTGCCTTTGGTTGAATGTTCTGATTTACCGCTGGATGGGACGACGGAGGCTCGCGATTGTTTAACACTTGGGTTATCCGCGGCAAACAATGTGCAAGAAAGTATGCATATATCTGCATAAATGATTTTGATATTAAATACAAATGTATCAAGATTAATACTTTTTAATGTATTTCTTGCAGATGACTACTGCTATTGGGGTAGTGGAAAATCCTATCGGGGAACTGTAAAAACAAGCGTTAGTGGAAGGCCATGTTTACGATGGGCTCATCACTTTAATCTCCCAATATCTGATTTTCCTGAATTAGCTGGACGTCATTCTTACTGTCGGAATCCTGGTGGAAAAGAAATTCAACCATGGTGTTATGTCGATGTCAATAATAGGATGCAAAAGGAGTTTTGTAATATACCTAAATGTGGTAAGTGCTTAAAATATGTATATAAATATATGATAAATATATCTGTTAGCTATCATATGCGAGCTTAATAATATGGAAAATGTATGTTTTGTTATTTTTAGTTGAGAATTTATGGATTTATGCGGTCGTTGGTTTTGTGCTAACAGGAGGTTTTGTTATTATATTAATATGTTATTGCTGCTGCTACAGAAGTAGAAAATCCAGAAGACAAATGAATCATTTACCATCAAATAAAGTAAGTATATTGTTATATTTTTATATTATAATTTGTAACAATGGCGCTGTTAAAATAATATCCTCTGGTTTTAATAGATATTAACCGGTATTCAATGTGATAAGAATATATATGATGGAAGGAGGAGCACGACACAGCCTATGGAAATGAGTTCTCTCTTGGCAGGACCTGGTAACATAACACCGGGCACTGGGACCTTAAGCAGTGGCAGTAGTAGAACGTCTAATAATAGAATACGACAATTTACTACAAATAATATCGTGCTTTTGCAAGAGTTGGGCGAAGGTGCTTTTGGTAAGAATAAAAAGCTTTAATTTTTATCATTTAAATTTGATAAACAATGTATTTTAAATTAATATTAAATATTTTTTTCTCTCTAGGAAAAGTTTACAAGGGTGAATTGCAAACCGGAAATAAATGCGAGCCATCTATTTACGTAGCAGTGAAAACATTAAAGGAGAATGCAAGTCCGAAGACTCAAAGCGATTTTAAAAGAGAAGTCGAACTCATGACAGATTTACAACATCAAAATATTATTTGTTTGCTTGGTGTAATATTAAAAGGAGAACCAATGTGTATGCTCTTTGAGTACATGACTCAAGGAGATCTACACGAATATTTAATTTGCCATTCCCCGAGATCGGATGTTCCATTGAACAACAGTAGTGGAAAAATTCTAGAGCAACCAGAGTTTTTGCAAATTGCTTTACAAATTGCCTCTGGTAGGTATTGATTTATTCTACTATACTTGACTCTATTTACACAATCAGATTCTCATAATCTTGTTATATCTTTTAAAAATTACTCATTTTCCTTAGGCATGGAATATTTGGCTAGTCATCACTACGTCCATCGCGATTTGGCAGCAAGAAATTGTTTAGTGGGCGATGATTTAACAGTCAAAATCTCAGATTTTGGTTTATCACGAGATATATATAGCAGCGACTATTATAGAGTACAATCCAAGAGTCTACTACCTGTTCGATGGATGCCACCTGAGTCAATTCTTTATGGTAAATTCACTACCGAATCAGATGTATGGAGTTTCGGAGTTGTACTCTGGGAAATCTACAGCTATGGTTTACAGGTAAAATAACCATCTCGAATAAAAAGCGATATATTCCAATTTTAAACTCTTTTCTTGCAATTATATATTTTAATTTTCTTTTTAGCCATATTATGGATATAACAATCAGGAAGTAATAGACATGATTCGCTCACGGCAACTGTTGCCGTGTCCGGAAGACTGTCCGACAATGATATATAGTCTAATGATTGAGTGCTGGCATGAGGTAGCGAATCGCAGGCCGCAGTTTCCAGAGATTCACCACCGGTTACACAATTGGTATATAAATCGAACCTACTTGAGCGATTTTTGTAATGAATCTATTACCAGCTACTCTGGTAGTAGCCATAAGAGCACAAACAAGACCAATTCAACACAATTGTCAGCGCCCATATACAAGAGCGATCAGAAAACAAGCACTGAGCCAACGGTCATCTGCAATCTCAATGATCATAGTAATGCAATAAAAATGTTACCGGCAGTGAATACTTTCCCGAATTCTAACTGCGTCGAACAGAGACTGAATTGTGGTTTCAATACGGAACACGGAACACCGATAAAAACGTCTAATTACCAGAATCCTACTACGAATGTCAATCTAAATGACGTCTATGATGATAAACAGTGTTGTTCACCCAAGTTGAGCGGCGCGAAGAAAGTTTTACCTGTAGTAGTACCTCAGACAGGTGTACCTAAACCGAATGCGCTCAACAATGGCTCAAGACCGTTACAAAATGGTGCGCAATTGGTTGTCAGGTTACCCGACCCTAGCAAAGTCACAACTGAAACGAGAGTATCGAAATGAACGACTTTGCGATGAATTTGTATTTTTTCGTATATTTGTCGTAATAAATTGTCAGTAATGATAAAACACTACCGAATCTTCACGCCACTATCGAATACTTCTTTAGATAGTATTAAACGGACAGACTAAATACAAGAAACTGCTGCAATACTAATCCCTGCCATATGTATGTACATTTATTTATTTTTACAAATATATATGTATTTTATATTGTCGCGTATTTCGGGTGATACGTATGTATTCGCATGACACTATCGGAGACTCCTTTTAGATAGTATCAAACGAAAGAAGAATACAAAAACTAGCTACAAGACTTAATCATTGTCATATACATGCATTTATTTATTGTTACAAATATGCACGTATTTTATACTGCCGTTTATCTTAATAATGTGTTAATAATGTCACACACGTATAAAATAGTTTAATACTTACATAGGCAGGACATAGAATCGGATATCGTGTTTTAACATGATTCCCCATTTATGACTATACTCGTGCAACAATAAAATAAAATTTTTAAGATTTTTCCTTATTTATTTTTACGAAAAGATATTCATTGAAACAATATACTAGAGTGAGAATATATGTATAATTTATACATTTATTCATAAGTTATATATAAGAAAAGCGGAGAGAGAGAGAGAGAGAGAGAGAGAGAGAGAGAGAGAGAGAGAGAGAGAGAGAGAGAGAGAGAGAGAGAGAGAGAGAGAGAGAGAGAGAGAGAGAGAGAGAGATAATTCTATTTCAGAAAAAGAAAAATGAACTTGCAGAATACAATATCAACGGATATTGATATCTACATCAAAACGAATGTTTAATTATGCATGCTCTGTCCAAAGAGTATAATATTGTATGGAATATTGTTATGCTCTATATAAGGCATATCTTATGAATCATGTTTTCAAATAATCTTTACAGAATTGTTCAAAAAGATGCGAGCACGCGCAATCGGATATATATTGTAATAAGCGGAAATGAGAGACGAAGCGTGAAAAAGAAAAAATGTACGAATGTGTGTGTTTTGTGAACGTGTGTTTTAAGATGTTTTTTAAAAGGCAATTTTTATAATCGTCATATCGTCATATGCCAAAATCCGGATAGTGAATATTGACTGTTAACAAAAATTATTCAATTTGTATATTATATAATAACTACATATGTGTATCTTTTTTATCTATAAATTTTTGGGGTCTCGCTTTTTAATCAAAAATTAATTTATTACTACTAATTTATTAGTGCGCGATATTATATATGTATATTTTATATACATACATATATATATATATATATATATATATATATATATATATATATATATATATATATTTTGATTGGCGGACCTTAATTGTAGAGCGTATAACGCTGATATGTAACAGAAAACGCAAAAATGAATTAATTTATTATAGTGTTCATGGCTTCCCTATCTCACGCGCGTATTGCGAATTCATAAAGTTTTAATGTAAGCATAATTTTACATCGCTAATGAGAGATAATTTACTATGATAAATTTTTCAGACGTTGCTATTTCTTCAGCCATACATTCTTAATATTCCTTGACCTCGAAAACACAAATAATTGAGATTTAATATCTATTAACACTCAACGATGTTAAACGTACAATGATAAAAATATCGGCGTTAATGTATAAATCATATGTTATTTGTGTATATAGAACGTAGAATATACATCTTTAAAAAAAACGCTAAATTATTGCCACTCGATTCGATAGTATCTGACGATAAACTTCGCAAAATTAATGCCTATTTTAAACTGAGATAATGAATAACAATGCAGAGCGATTAGGGGAAACGTAGAATTAAAGTATCCGAAGGAAGACTGTATTGTAACTTTTTATAATTTTGTATTAATGTGAAAAAATATAAAAAGCGTGTTCCGTTTGTTGGAAAAAAAAAATAAAGGGGACTGGACTTATCGTTCAGCAGTTTTTACCTCCAACGTTCGTTAACCGGACGGACAATGATCGGAGAATGCGCGAAAGTGCTATTTAATTAAAGTTAAATAAGACTTCTAGGACTGACGAACCTCCGAATCGAGAAATTTGTATCGATTGTAATCCTAATCGCCTCGAAGGTTTGCCATAGAAATTTAGATCTAACGATAAGTTAATTTATGTCGAATAAAAATTTCAGTGAAAGATTATATACATTTATACATTTAAGACCTTTATATATTCAGTCAAATATAATATACAATTCATGTTTTTCGTATATTGCAATTAGTCACTCCCTCCCTCCTATATTAATGAAATATATATTGAATCATTATGATAAATAACTAATGAACTAATAAAATCGAATACAATTTTTTTAGAATAGAAAGAGATAAACGTTTTTCTCAACTTACATTCATATATAATTTAATTTTTTTTATTTTTGTTCTACGCTAATTAGATTGTATTTGCAATTTATAAATGACATTACATGATATTAAATGCATGATCAATGTTTAATTATTTGCATGTATCGTATGTATATTTTGAGGTCTCATTATGACAATATTTTATCTAAAATCCCGTGGTAAATCATTTTTACTTTTTTTACTAAGGTAGATTTTTACGTAAAAGATAATTTGTAATAAAAAATAATATCTGTGTAAGTCTATAAAGTTGCATAAAAAATAATATCTGTAATATATAATTTGTTCACCCACACACACACATATATCTTCCTGCATTATAATACATATATTGTCCTTTTGACTGCTTTTACCTTTGCATTAGTTTCACTGTATGATAACATATATCAATATGCCATCAAGGTGTCATGAAAAAAAATACAAATGCATTCTGTAGATCATGTGTGATAGCTATTAAAATTGATTAACTGCAAATGACGTAAGCAAAATGTACTGTAAGATATCTTAGATTCACGATCTACGCTAAGGTCGTATATACACGACCTAATATATCTAGATAGCATATCTCTACTCTAAATCTCTTATAATAATATGCAATATTCACTTTCCTAAGTAAATGGAAAATATTGTAATTAAAAAGTATGAATAATCGATGAATATTGTATCAGTATTAACCATAATCATTTTCTCAGTTAGAAAATCTCAGAGAAATTAATGCTAATAACAGAAATAAGTATTAACCCAGGAAATTTCAGAAAGAGATATTATCTAAAGCAAACACACATATCAAACATTTTTATTTTCTCATTTGTCTCTTATTCTGTTAACTTAAGCAAACGCGATCAGGTATACGATAATAATTTCAGAGTTACTATATTACGCAAGAAAATAACGTAAGTCATTATTAGCCGTTATAACTCGTTGAAGTGCAGGCAAAACATCTTTGTGAGACGTCTAATTAACATCAAATGTTATTATCGCCTAATCTAAAATAATGAACGGCGTAATTTGGAATAAGATGAAGAAGATTTTCGTGCCAATTTCTAGTATACCAGCGTATGCCAAGATGCAACAAGAACGTTTCAAACAAAATCGAGCATTAGAAAACCACAATTTTCAATTGCAGAATTTGACCTTAACATCTTTTCAGGTATGTTTTTACACAGATATCTAATAGCTGTTCTTTGATATTCTGTGAAATCATGCAATATCTATATTTCTCATTTTAATATGTATTCATTAATAATAATATGTTAATTTATATAGCATAGTATTCTAGGAATTTATATATTACGAAAAAAAATTTGAGAATGTATTCAAAGTCAAGTATATATTTTATATATTATAAAATTAAATAATTAATTAATTAAATATATAAAAAATATATAGCTTTGAATATTCAAATTTTTTTCATATATAATATATAAATATAAACTATAAATTAGAAACTAGAACGCTATGCTACGAATTAGTACCTTATTATTAATTAATGAATATTAAAATAAGTTAATTACCATTTAAAAGTTTATTTTCTGTGATTTTAATATCACGTAATATGTTAATTTTGGCATCATAAATTTTAATGTAAAGAAATAAAATTTATAAGAACAAAAAGATAGATAATTAGGAGTATTATGTGTGAATCAATGAAAAAAAAATGATTAAAAATATATCATACATTTAATTCTTAGAAATGTGATAATTAAAATAACGTGAAAAATACATTTTTTTTATAATCGGAAAACAGACAATTAAATCTTTATTACTTACAACATAATAATGCAATAGTTTATTAGATAATTATATAATAAGATATAAACTAAGAAAGAGAGAAAAAAAGAGACTATGAAGAATTGAATAATGATTTTCTCGATTATACATTTTAGGAACCAAATTTCTTTGAATTCTATGACAATAATACGAAAGTTACAGGACTCTGCGGTGAATTATGGATTCTGCTCTCTGAATCGTTAAACTTTACGTAAGATTACACTGATTAGATAATATAAAAGCGGATTAATACAATATACAATATATTAATACAGCAAATATATAATATATATAAATAAAAAAGCTTATAATATATATAATATATATAAATAATAAACCATGGTTAAAAGATATTTCATATATCTAGATTACAACCGATAAGATCAAATATAAACAGCCTGGGTGCGTTAGAGGAAAACAATACTTATCAACACGGATTATTAGGCATACTTTTTCACAATGAAACTATTGCTATACCAAAAGTCGAAACGTACAGTAAACGACTTGTGGCTACTGATTTTACAATCCCTTTATGGATAAACAGGTATACCTAGCTGCTTATTTAATGATGACAAGTCTTGTAAAGTATTAAATCAAGAAAAAATAATTATGAGTTCCTAAAGAAAGATATTTTAATGTAAAATTTATCGTTAATAATTCGATAAAAGTTTAATAAAAATCTACTTATAATAGATGGCTGTAATAATTGTAAAACAATTTGACAGCTATCGAACATATATTCGCCATGAGGAAACGCAATATAATGACAGCGCATGGATGGCAAAAGTGTTCTCTTGGAAAGTATGGTGCATTATACTGATTATGCATGTAATATTAAGCGTCTGTGGTTTTTGGTCACAAATCATTCTTGCACGGATTGAGGATAAATGCAAAAACACAAACTTCGGCGAACATTTCTTTTATAACTTTGGAATGTTTTGCAATCAAAGTATGAATGAACAGTTTGAATGTTCCATTCCTGTTCTCGCTTTTCGACAATTATATACCAATGAAATTTTATTGAAATTAATGTAATGAAATTTTATAGCAATACAAATATTACATGATGCCCTACTTGCTATTAAAATAGTGTAATATGTTTTTATGTATATTTTTCGTAAAGAGAAAGCGATATAAACAGAAATTTTTAATTCTCTGAAGCTAATTTAAAAATCGCGTGATTTAAAAATCAGATTCTATGTTTTATCGATGCATAGAAAACACATAAAAAATTAACATGTAATATTTATTATAAAGAAAATTTTTTTATGGAAGTGATATGATATTTAATTCTTATGTTAATAATGAAAAATAATGTGAATTATGTTATAATAGGTTACATTCCCGACGTTCTTCATGGAAGATCAAAGATATTAGAAATATCTCTAAGTCTCTTTTGTTCTATACTATATATGTCATTTAGTGCTTTATTATTTATTTACATGACAAAAAGTATTATTGTAATGCCATTCAATAATCTTCCATCTCTGGTAACTCAAACTGCATACAGCGTTGTTACTCTGGAGGGTTCTATAGCGGACATCGCATTTAAAGTATTAATAAATATATGCTTAATACTAATTATATGTATAATGTGCTAATAAACGTAATTTATTAAATTTCAAATATTTTATTTTTTGCATTAAATAAATTTCTGTTGTTTTGTACATAATATGATTTAAAGAGCCATAAAAAAAAAATACTTTATACATTTGTATTGTATATATGCTGAATTATTATTCAAAATTTATAGGTGAGCCCTAAGGAAGATTTTATAAAAGTGAGAACAGCGAAACGCGTCGTCCTTGCATCAACAGTCGAAGAAATGTTTGAAATGGTGTGTTTGTCGAGAAGAAAAAAATATGCTGTATTCCAAGGTGAAGACGAGTACAAAACAAGAAAGATTTTGTGCAACCTAACTCCGATTGGACAACATTACTTGCATATATGGATAGCTTCCGGCATCGTAAAGAATTTTAAATACAAAAGAACCATCGATCTCGGGTAAAAAAACAGCAGTTTAAATGAATAAAATGATATACTATTTTATAATCTGTTATGTAAAATGATTCTCTCTATTAATAGAATACTTAAATTAATGGAAGTTGGACTCTGGGATGCGCTAGTAAATCGTTGGTTGGAAAAGAAATTTCAGGATAATAATAATGTTAAGACAATGGATGCAATTGGAATGGATCAAGTTGTTTTAGTAAATGCAATGATGTGTTGTGGAGCAATAATAGCTTTTATTATTCTCGTAATCGAAAAAATCGTGTATGCTTATAAACTCAAACAATCGTGAATTTTTATTTACACCACTGCAAATAGATAAAAAATTTATTTATAAGTAAGATTTTAACTCACACTCAGAAACTACTACATTTATATTGTGAATGCTCGTATTTCTAAGTCATAATGCTGTAAAAATTGAAATTGTAATAATTAAAAATTCTATTAATCAAAAAAATATCTACAAATTATTTTTTTATATAAATATATTAATTATATCCAAAATGTTAATTAGCCCGATTGTGACCGATGGCTCTGCCATAAAATATAAATATATATATATATATTTATATAGATATATATTTAATTAAGTGAATTCTTTTCCCAGATAACAACTAAAAAATTGTTTTATTATTCCTCTCAAAAAATTAAAATTTGATGTAAACTAATAATAAATGTAATAAAATAAAATAAATTTTATAAATTCAAATAAACATTGGACTTGTATTCACGCATATGTGAATATATTTTTTTTACATCACACATGTAATGAGATTATATTACATCTGTATTAAATTTGTCCAAATTCTTTATAAAAGAATAGACATATTACATTTTTGAAAGAACCAAATTGTCAAAAATTAATATCAGTCATTATAAAGTATAAGAAATAACAAATAAATAATTATACTTAATTGACAGGCAAAATAAGGCGTTTCGGTTTGAATATCATTAAACTAGATTATTACCGATGAATGCGATTACTGTCTGACGTCCATTAATCCAGAAAAGTGATTAATCTACGCGATATCAATCTTCGGCGATCTCGTAACAACTGTGCATTAAAAATCATGAAAGGAAATGATAAACCGTACCGTAATATATGTCACGTTAAAAATTGCAATCTAATATGTTCTCAGTTATTTACATTTCATGTTGCACGATCGACGTAAAATTAGACCAACGTTAAAAATTTGCAAAAATGGTTGCGCGATGCGTATTAACGATTATGATCTTTCAACTCGCAATCATCGGCTGTTGTGCTGTGAGTGGAATAATTTGGTTAAAACAAAAACAGGAATTTGTACAGTTGTTCAGTATACCGCAATTTGCCACTCTTCAAGAAGAAAATTTGGCTAAAAGTCAAGCGGTAGAAATACACGATATGAAAAACGAGATCGTGAGAGCTGTGTATTATGAGGTACGAAGTGAAATTAAAGAGATCAATAGTTATGTTACAAGATTTGTAAATTTTTAATAACTCTTCATATTATAACATTGTTATAACATAGAAAAACACGTATTAATTTTTTTCTGTTTATAGGAAAAAAATATGGTAATGTTTTACGACAATGATACAAAAGTTACTGGTATTTGCGGCGAGTTATGGTATCTTCTTGCGGATTATCTCAATTTCACGTACGTTACGATAAATATTTTTTAATATAATAAAACACTGTGCACATTTATCTTTGTGTGATATCTTATATTATGCATTTGTTTGATCGCATAATGGAGTTTATTAATCATAAATCAAATTATTGCGTTCCTTAGATTTATCCCGATGAAAACGACCAATCGAGATTTTGGAGAAAGGCTAAAGAATGGTAGCTATACTGGCGTAACTGGTATGCTAAAGCGAAATGAAGCACAAGTACTTATGAGAAGTGGATCCTTTACAAATCGTATGGATGTCTTGGATTATACAGCGGCTTTTTGGAAAAGCCAGTGGGTTTTCACGTCATATTAAATAATAAATTATGACAGAGAAATTGCTCCTCTTCGATGAGCGCACGCATTTCTGAATTATTAGTTGAAATTCTTTTCTATACAATCGAATAGAAGACCAGAAAACAAAAAGAAAAAAATATTGTTTTATATTTTTTATTATCTGTAGTATGAATAATTGTTAATGAATTGACGTTTCAGATTTCACATTTATGTTCAACCAGAATCGCTATTTGATAATACGTGGGTATTCACGCTATTTTCACCGCTAACATGGTATTCTATAGTGTTCCTGTTTATTATCCTAAGCTCAGTTGGTTATTTTCTGCAGAAAATACCGATGGGTTGCGATCTTAAAAAGAAAGTTTCCGTAAATTTTAGTCTGGGCGATCATTTTTTCTATTCTTTCGCCATGATGTGCGCACAAGGTGCATAAGATAGTTAAGCAAATAAGTGTAAAAAACGCATTTTATCTTGCTGACAAAATAATTTTATCAAAACCTTTTGTCAATGGAGTTTTTGAATAAACACAAAATATATATGATAAAGTAAAAAAAAAAAAAAAAATTCAGTTATAGATCCAAACAATAATTATGAACGATTAAAGTTACGGAAAGATGAATCATAATCCGTGCTTTTTCATAGGCTACATACCTGACACTTTTTACAAGTTTAAGATTTTGTCACTGTCAAAGAGTATATTCGCATGGCTGGTATTGTTAGCTTTTAGTTCCCATCTCATATATCGCATGACGAATAGAGAAACGACGCTACCATTTGAGGATTTAGATACTCTTTTTTCCAATACAAAAAAGATCCTGCTAGCATTCCGTGGTTCTATGATCTACTATTATCTTAATGTAAATATCAAAAGTTATTTATATAAATTTACTTTTTTTTGTTAAAATATAAGAATTTTAATTAATAAATATTAATCGCTTAAATATCAATAGCAAAATTAATTTTTATACAATATCGAAAGAAATTTTCACACTATAACGGTATCCGAGAGTTTGCTTGTATATTGTAGCGGATTATATTTGTAAAATATAATATAAATATAATTATATTTAAAAAAATAAAATAAAATTGCAAAATAGCCTTTTGTAATATAAAAAAATATTATAATAGATTACGTAAAAAATTATATTTCCGTAAAAAAAATGGATATAAGATCATACTTGGATATAATAATATATGGTCAAATATGATCTTATATAAATAAGTCCATTTTTCGGGTTTAGAATTTTTTATCATATATCATATATTAAATAATTTCTATAAAAACAAATTAAAGATAATATATCCATTTTAAATGCCATTTATGCATGTTTTAGAATAAATATGGAAAAGACAAAAATCTATTTGCGCGTATTCGATTCATAAACATCGCGGAGGATATGCACAACACAATTTGCAATAACCCGAAGAAATATGCAATGTTCGAGATCGACGATCGATTTATGGCATTGAATAGAAATGATTGCCCGCTCAAAGTCACGGGTAATTACAATGAGACTTACATATCGTTCGGAGTTCAGAAGAATTATCCCTTCAAGAAAACTATAGATTACGCGTAAGTATAAACATTAGGATTTATATTTATCGTTCAAGAAACTATTTGTCTAATTAATAGATATTACATATTTTTTCATCGTCAATCTGCATTTTCCAGACTCACTAAATTCAACGAAGTTGGACTAATGGACGCTCTTAAAGATCGTTGGTTGGATATAAAAATGGAGGAAATAGAAAAGATAGAGTTCAATATTATCGACTTACATCAAGTCCAATTAATTTTCCTGATACTCTGTTGGGGAGCGCTTATATCATTTGCAATACTCGTTCTCGAAAACATAATATACTATTACGAAATAAAAAATATTCAGACCTTCATAAACAAATTTTGGATACACTTAGAAAAAATATAACTGAAATTAAAAAAAAAAAAAAACGATAATATGTTCACTTTTTCAATAATAAAAATTTGTTTCTCCCCTTTGTCTTTTAATTAATTAATTTATAAATTATTTGTATGTGTGTATCTTTGCATGCATATTGACGAGCAATCACATATATTTCAAGATTAAATATTTATAGCCTACGTTGTCCTAATCTGTCCATTTTAAGACATAATGGATTTGTGAGGTATGCATTTATAATATATTTCTATATTTTTAATATAAACTTTCATAATTTTTCAGTATAATTTTTATTATTTTTTAATGATTTTAATTTTTACGATTTTAAAATAAATAATTCTAACATCAAGTATTTTATAGAAATTAATGGAAATATTTTAAATCGTTAGGTTTTGTCTCGTTTTTAATATTTGTCATCTTATAGATACATTTTATACATATGAATTTTTATAAATCCATTATCTCATAATTAAAAGAGAAAACAGTTTTAACTTACCGGTGTACACAACATCCTTTACGTCATTGCTTCGCCATTATCATGGTTGTCGTTTCAGTTGTCTCCTCCTGTTCCTTTCTTATATCACTTCGTTGCTTTTTTGTGGCACTTACTAGCAAAAAACAATTAATTTCAATTAAATATGCATTTGAAAAAACAATTAGTTATGATTACGCGCGTACTAATCACATCTGAATACAATTAATGAACGCGCGATACTTACAATTTTAATTGTATGCGATGTATACTTGATTATAGCGGGAAAATAAGGCGGGAAAAGCGCACGAAGCTTGTTGTATTTCACGGTCGCCTCTTAAGCGACGTCTACAATAAGATTTTAAGTCCTAAGCTTTAAGAAATTGACTAATCACAGTCGAGTATTCTTCTCATACTCGACTGTGATTGGTCAATTTCTTAAGGCTTAGGGCTTAAAATCTCTATTGTAGACGCCGCATAAAGGCTAACTTCGCATGCACGCGAACAGCAGAGGTTTTAACAAATTATCGATGGTTACATAAACATATTTATACGCCACGCGGTCGAAAATTTTTAAAATATGATTATAATATTACAAGATAATTATTGTAAATATATATATTATAAGACACACACACACACAAAATGATTTACATAAATATATCTATTCAAGTAAATATAAAGCACGTGAAATATTCTCTTTGACAAATCGCGTTTAATCGCTTAATCGAATTAAGTAATTCCGCCGATTGTGATAGTTGCTATTTACTTGTACATTATGATCGATGTGTTCGACGTGGTACTTTTCGCAAACGTGTCTCAAAAACTAATGTCGCATTGTTGATCTACTTGCTCGACTGTCTCCGCGCGAATGACAAAAGCGACGATCGCATGTAAATAATACGTTGCCAAATACTGGGTTTACATGCTACGTAATCAAAAATTGTTAAAATATGATTGCAATTATGACTTACTCAACAATATTAAATGCGTCGCGATTCAGGATCGATCCGTCCCGCGACCGTTACCGACTCGGAATGTCAGCAGCTTCGCATTGATACGACGGGTCGATATATCTACATACTTCACGAGGCTAGTAAAGCGCTCGAAATATTTGTTTCGAAATACAAATCGTCGCCTCTCTCTCTCGATTACGAATTATTTAATCGTGCAAGTTAAATAATTGCGTAAAATGACATACTCACTGATCACTCAACAGAGAATGATCCCTTTTTTCGCAATCGCGCTTGAAAATTAATGAGTAAAATATATGATAGCGCATCGCGTCGCTGGCTACCTGTTCGAATGTTGCTGCGCGAATAACAACAATATGTGACCGCGTAAACAATAATAATATCGGATTTATATATGTGCTACGCACAATCAAAAACTATTTAAATATAATGCTAAATATCGCTTACTCACCAATTAAATGCATCGCGATTCAAGATCGATCTGTCCCGCGCGTTCGCGATGTCTCGTTATCAACTCCGGAATGACGTTGTCAACTTAATGTTGATTATGGCGGGAATATAAGGCGGGAAAATGACGGAAAAAAGGGCGCGAAATTATCATTAATTTATAATATATATGATAATTATTATATATAATTTGTAATATAGTAATAATTTTTTATATATATTTATATATATATTTATAAAGACTACATTCCCGAATTCCTAAATAGAAAATCAAGGATACTAGAAGTAACATTAGGCTTTTTTGTTCTTTAATATACATAGCATTTGGTGCTGTATTATTTATTTATATAACGAAGAATGTTTATAAACCACCATTCCATAGCTAATACTAAATACAGCGTTGTTAGTCTGAAAGGTTCTACTGGAGCTATAACATTTAAGATATTTTGATAAATATATGCTTAATAACGTTTTATATATATATATATATATATGTGTGTGTGTGTGTGTGTGTGTGTTTAAAACATTATTTAATGTTCTGTAGATGTATTTAAAATCTTTTATTTCATACGTTTAAATGTTTGCTATTCAAAATTTGTAGACACACTCTGATCTGCGGATTGTACCTGTTTATTATAATTCACGAAGATGGTGCATTCGTCACATTCTTTGGCATATCTTTTGACGTATCTTCTATTAAGGTAGCTTCCACAGGATGAGGCTCAGTGGGTATAGGATCATCTTTCTTTTTTGAATCTTTTAGAATATATGTGCCTTCTGCTACGTCTGTCACAGTCATCCAAGATGGTATAATTTTACCATGAATTCGCCAGACGCCGTATTCATTAGCTAAATGCTTTTCAAATACTATGTATTCTAATACATCTTTTCTTAGAATCTCACTTCCTTGCATTAAACGACCAAACCTATCATAAATCGCCAATATCTGCAAAGAAAGAGGAGAGATTCTAGTTTAGAGATCATTAATATTGTGTAAAAGAAATAAATTATGAAGAATAAGTTACCTGTTGTGTGTGGAATCGAACAGTAAGTTGTGCAAAAACATTCTCCTTTGTTATTATATCTGTATTTCTTGCATGCACAAGACGAGCTGATTCCAAAGATTCTAAGAACTTCCAGTGTATAGTTTTATCCATCAAGTTGTGTATCATTTTCTAAAAATTATTGTAATATGCAATAATATTATATGAATATAGATTCGTGTTTATTTGAGTTGGCAACAATGAAAATAAATTTTAAACTTACAGGATATGCTGTTTCTGTAACATATTGTATTAACTTCTCTTTATCTTTTCTGAAATTAAAACAATTATTTTATTTAATAATGTTAATATAGATAAATAAAGACAATATTTATTTATTGATATTTTTCATAATTCTTTAATTCATAATTTTATTCTTTCATAATGTCTTTAATTTGCAATATTATTTATATAAGGTAAATTATAAAAATATTATATATCTATTGTGTTTCTTACGCAGCTAAAGCTTCATGTGCCTTTTGATAAATATCAGTAGCTTCTTCTATAAAAAAGGATGTCTTAAATGTATCATCAAACGATTTAATTTTTCTAATGGCCATTATAGATTTGCCCTTTTTCTCCAAAAATGTAAATTTTTGTTTTGCTCCCTATATTGCAATCATAAAATAAATGATTTAAAAAATGCATACATATTCTTTATATCATATATATTAGATTTAATATTCAAATTCAGCAAACTATTAGTGTTAGCAAAAAAATTTTAGGACAATATATCTTATATTTTATAAAATGTGTTTCTTGTGTGTATTTTATATTTTCCAAATTATATTATAAACAATATCATTAAATTAGAAACAAAAAGAAAAAGAATACCTCTTTGGTGATAGCAGAATACTTTCCATCTCCTTCAGGAGCAACATAAGATTCAAAAATTGTGGGAGTAGAGGTGATAAATGTTGATCTTTCCTGCCAAGTTTTTTGTGGAATAAAACCAAACTCTCTCATACGTGATCGTATTTGCTCCTTATCCATTTTAGTAGGATCTTCATCATCATCATCAAATGATGGTAGCTTTACTTTAATAACTTTTTCTCTTCTTAATTTCTTCCATTTTGGATTCCAATGCTTTTGTATATACCTGACTTGTGTAAAGTCATTAGGATAATTAATAGCACCAAGCAATGATAGTTTGTTCTGAAATAAAATTCCGTCTGTTTAAATATCTCTCCGTATATTTAACATTTGTATTATAATTCTCTGTACTTGAATAAATGATTCTCCCATTATATACATAAAACATTTATATATATAATTTTTTTTAATTACTTTAAAAGTTATAACTACATATATATACATATATATATATATATATATATATATATATATATATATATAAATTAATATATATAATTTCTAAAGCAGTTTTATACATTTTAAACTAATAAAAATAAAATAAAATAATTTAATTATTTGATTGTGGTGTCCCTAACTTTATAATATAAAACTATATTAATATCTATAGAAATTCTTTATAATTTATTATTTGATATTATAAAAACTGAGTGAGAAAAATTAGTCATTGCAGATTTTTTAGTTCTCTTTTAAAAAATAGAGCTGTACCTAACCTGTATGAATTTCCCATAAGTAAATACTGAGTTTACATATTTTGTTAGCATGTTTAGAGAACTTATTTATTAAGAATTGTATACAAGAACACGATCGCACACATAAATTATGTGTTTTTAAATAATATTTTTACTAAACTTCGTGTTTTTTTTATTTCACGTTTCAAGATTATATCGCATCGCGCGAATCCATAGATATATAGACTGGATTGAGCATTGTGAGATAGACAAACGTGCGCTTGCTGTAGAAAAAGAGGTATTATATGGGAGGTCTATGTTTGTCTCTTTTCCTAGCATCTCATTGGTGATTTTGTTTCTCTCCATATAGAAAATCACCAATGAGATGCTAGGAAAAGAGACAAAATAGGCTTCCCATATAGTACCTCTCTCTCTACAGCGAGCACGCGTTTGTCTATCGCAACGCTCAATCCATTCTATATGCTTTGGAAATAAAATCTCATGTTAAGTGTTAAGTGTTAGGTTATACGTTGTATTGCAAATGTTATTTTTTTCTAAAAGTGATATAAATGACGTGAATTAATTAAAGTACAAGAGAAAGGGAAGTTTGAATTGTTTAAATATAGGATATATATACTTATAAAATAAAAGAAATAAATTAATTGCTAATGTTGTACAAGACGAAACACTGCTTCTTAAATAACTCTATACTTCGCTGGTTAAAAATTCAGTTAGGTATACAAAGTATATTAAATAAAAATATATAAATAAATTGATTTATATACAAAATAAGTTTTCTTATAAAAATGTAAAACATATGAGAAAAAACACAATGTGACAGACTTGAATAAAATGTTTGAGTTATATTGTTTTTTTATATTCAAACCATATTTTAAATATAATTTTAATATTAACATTAATTAATAAATTAATATTAATTATAAATTAATCTAATGTTCATATAAATATCTTTATTTAGAAAACACTTGTCATAGAACTATGTCAACCACAGGGGATTCTATAGTTCAACCTGATATAAATACTACGCATGGAGAGAAAAGACCTATATTAGACGATGGCAACGAGACTGAAGCTAAAATACAAAAGATAGAGACAGTGCAAAGAATTAAAAGGAAAAATTATGCTGTGTTATTAGGTTATCTTGGTAAAGATTATTATGGCATGCAAAGAAATCCTAGTATGAAAACTATTGAAGAAGATTTGGTTACTGCCTTATTGAAGGCAGACTTAATAACTGCAGAACATTTTGAGAATATACGTTTAATCAATTTTCAAAGAGCTGCACGTACAGACAAAGGAGTATCAGCAATTAGACAAATTGTTTCATTGAAGCTGCGTAAGATACATTTTAATAATATTAATCTAATATTTATAGATTTTTTTAAAAATTTAGCAAATTAAATCTCATTTTAAAGTATTGATTATATTAATATTTATATTTCAATCTAATAACTTTACAATAATACTTTTTCATAAATAATTATTGTCTTAATAAAATTCAGAATTTTGTTATGAAATTTAAAAACAGCTCAAAAATTTTTTTTATTTGAAATATTAAATCTATATTATTAAGTATACTTCTACTACTATTAAATATACTATAATCTTTAATCTGTATTATTAATCTATGCTATTAAGTATTAAATATTTTTTGCAGCGGAAAACCCTGACAAGACAGTAATAAATAAGTTTCTACCTGATGTAATCAGGGTATTTGGAATAAAGCGAGTGACAAAAGGTTTCAACAGCAAAAACCAGTGTGACGCACGTACGTATAGATACATTATTCCTACTTTTGCATTTGCGCTCGAGGATCCGACATTGTTAAAAGTTGGAGAAGAAGTTAATGAAGATGAGAGAATTGAACAATTGTCAACTATTGCTGGAAAACCATATATTGACTACAGATTATCTCCAGAATCTTTAAATAGATTAAACTCAATTTTGAAGCTTATGGAAGGCACACACAATTTTCATAATTTCACATCTAAAGTGTAAGTAGTACTGATTCATAGGAATATATTTGTCTTTACTACTTAAAACTAAAGCACACATTTTTTGTTTTATTCAGAAAACCATTAGATCCACGAGCACAACGTTACATAATTAAGTTCCACTGTGTGGAAACGTTTATTTTGGATGGTATGGAATTTGCGATATTGGAAATTAAAGGACAAAGTTTCATGCTACATCAAATTCGAAAAATGATCGCAGTTGTAATCGCGGTTGCGAGAAATATTATACCTGAAGAAACAATCAATGAAGCATTTAAGACAATGGATAAGCTGGAAATACCAATTGCACCCGGCTTAGGATTATGTCTATGTCATGTAAGAAATGTTGATAGTGCAATATTATGTTTAAAATGTAGAATTTATATTATTTGCAGTTATTGTCATATCAAATGGAATTATAAATCAGTATTTAATAATAACTAATTTGCTATAATTGACATTGAATTGTTTAAAATAAATTATTCAACAAATATATATATATATATATATATATATATATATATATATATATATATATAATCCATAGACATAATCCATATATATATATATATATATATATATATATATATATATATATATATATATATATATATATATAATATATTGACAGGTACACTATGATTATTATGGTAAGAGGTATGGTGCAGATGGTCTTCATGAAACATTGGACTGGAAAGAGTGTGAAGAAGAAGTAGAAAAATTTCAAAAAGAATATATTTTGAAACATATGGTGAATACCGAGATTTCAGAACAAATGTATCCTTTTAGAGATGAATAATACTTTTTGCATAATAAATTTTTATTTTGTTACAGTAAAAATTTTTTTTTGTTTACCTTAATCAATGTTATATAGAACATTAAAATGGATAGCAGGTCTCCCCTTCTATTCATTTAATAATAAAGAAGAGTTTATTGAAGATGATGAAAAACTAGAAGCTGTGGACAATAATATGTAAATATAAAATATACATAGCTTTGTCTCTGTATCAAATATATTAAAATATTCAAGAAGAAATAAATATTTTTATTTATTACAAGAAATTTTCGATTACTTTTCATTCAAAACTGTAAAATTATAATTTTGTATAAGTATAATTTGTAACTAATATAAGTATAATTATAATTTCTTTAGTTTTTAAATGATTTTATGCAAACAGCAATAATTCTTTAATCGCGTATTCTGATATCTATATATATGCTATCGCTTTGATACAAGTTTTTTGAACTGAGTTGTGATGATGCTCACATACGCCATCGTTGCATTTATGTTGATTTGTTTGTAGCATGTGCGATCACATATACGTACTTTCCCCGTGCATCCCCATATCTCTGCGTATACGCATACACAGAGACGACGCACACGTTTTGCTTCGTTGGGTTATCCCCAAGTTATCCCAGTCTTGTAATAACTGGTAAATCTACCTAGTAGATGATCGCAGTTAGTGATCGAGCGTCGAGTTATAAGAAGGCGCGGATCGAGAAATCGTCAGTCTTTCGTCATGCAGTGCTTTATTATGCGGATTAAGCAGCTTTCTGCACTACTAACGATTGTTTATGGTAAGAATTATGACATATTTGTGAAAGTAAGAATATTACGAAACTGTAATTATAAAACAATAATTTTTCAAATTATTTTTTAATTTTTTTTTTCTTGGAGTTTTTTTATTTATTAGCATATAATACAAATATAAAAAAAATTTTAATTACATTAATATTAGATTTACAAGAAATATTACAATTAAGTGGATGCTGTCATTATTAAATATTTTTGAAGCATATTACTGATAAAATAATCGTGAAAATGCAAAAAAATATATAATTGTTTTTTTCACTGCCGCGATTGACATTTTATCTTATGTTTTCATTTAGTGAACTCTGATTTCATAATAATGAAATCATATTAATAATAGATAACGCGATATGTATGTTTGAGAAAATGAACGTATATATATATATATATATATATATATATATATTTTTTTTTTAAGGAAATAAATATATTTCAAAATTGTTTAATTTCACTTGTATGATCTACGAAATTATATCATTTGCATACTTTAATTTTAATTAATCGATGAATTAATTGATTGAATAGTTTTCTGTGCATTAGAGACGATAAAAACATTTTTATATTTATTCCTATTTATTTTGCATTTATTAGGGCGAATTTGCTACCATTTGCGCTAAATTCATCTCTTTCATAATAATTAAATATCTGCAACATCCTAGTCCAAAAGATTTGCGAAGCATCGTCGTAATCTCAGCAAGTTTCAAAAACCTGTTTAGTGGCCTTGAACTCCGAGTAGAAGCATCTATATGTTTATATATATATTGGTAGATAATAAATGAAGAAAAACATGCGAGAATATGTGACGTATGCATCTCTTATATGCGTGTCTCGCGCATGCTGCGCTTATTAAAATTTTCTTTATTGTTAGCCAATTAAGATACGAATCAACGAATCATTGTAATTGTAAATTTTAATTAAATATAAATTTAATTGATTGATTTCGTCATAAAAAAATACTTATGGTCATTAAACAGAGGGTCTTTCACATGCATATATTATTGAAAAAATTCTAATAATTAAAATAATTTTATAAAATATAACTTCTCAACTTATACATATGTGTTGCGTGTCTTATACAACACATGCAGTAAGCAATGTATATATATATATATATATATATATATATATATATATA